>NW_026873723.1:0-15044 GCF_032173495.1 Musca vetustissima | reverse complement strand
TTATTGCTGTGGTGGTCCTTGAAAAAATATACTTTAAAAATCCAAGCCTTATTGCTGTGGTGGTCCTTGAAAAAATATTCTTTAAAAATCCAAGCCTTATTGCTGTGGTGGTCCTTGAAAAAATATTCTTTAAAAATCCACGCCTTATTGCTGTGGTGGTCCTTGAAAAAATATTCTTTAAAAATCCACGCCTTATTGCTGTGGTGGTCCTTGAAAAAATATTCTTTAAAAATCCACGCCTTATTGCTGTGGTGGTCCTTGAAAAAATATTCTTTAAAAATCCACGCCTTATTGCTGTGGTGGTCCTTGAAAAAATATACTTTAAAAATCCAAGCCTTATTGCTGTGGTGGTCCTTGAAAAAATATTCTTTAAAAATCCACGCCTTATTGCTGTGAATGTCCTTGAAAAAATATTCTTTAAAAATCCACGCCTTATTGCTGTGGTGGTGGTCCTTGAAAAAATATTCGTTAAAAATCCACGCCTTATTGCTGTGGTGGTGGTCCTTGAAAAAATATTCTTTAAAAATCCACGCCTTATTGCTGTGGTGGTCCTTGAAAAAATATTCTTTAAAAATCCACGCCTTATTGCTGTGGTGGTGGTCCTTGAAAAAATATTCTTTAAAAATTCACGCCTTATTGCTGTGGTGGTGGTCCTTGAAAAAATATTCTTTAAAAATCCACGCCTTATTGCTGTGGTGGTCCTTGACAAAATATTCTTTAAAAATCCACGCCTTATTGCTGTGATGGATTTATAGAAGAAGGATATGACCATGGGTCCGTTGGTCCCTATATGTAGATACATGTGGCGCATGATTGATTTTATTTTGCCAAAATGTTGCTCATATGTCAGTTTTTTCAGTTCTTGTTAAATTTCAAATCTGTGGAATCCTGGACCATTTTTTTTTTACCAACCTATGATGATATTTTAATGAAGTATGTATTTGAATTTTGTTCCGTCTCATTGATTGCTCTATTTTGAATATTTAGCACGTTGACGCATTAAAGCGCGTATAAAAATATTTTATTTCGGTTCGGTCCTTCCTTTTTTCTGCATTTACCCAAAAACATTTTCATGGAGGCGTTGATAAACATCGTGTTTCACACATTATAACAAAAACAAAAAAGAAGCAAACGGCGCAAAAATAACAAGGCGCCAACAATGTATTTGGCATTAGGGTGCCTCACGTTGTCTGAACATTAAAAGAAACTTATTTAAAAAAAAATTAACATAAATTAGAAAGAAATCAAAACATGAAACTAATTTTCTATTAAACCTAAAAAATATTCTACTCCCCAAAAATGTGAAGTTCCTGAACCTCCTTATTCTTGGCACGTGACGAAACTAATGTAACGATAATAAACCAGATGGAAATTACGCTCGACTGAACTTCGCAATATAATTTTTGTTGTTGCCCTCCACTACACAAAAACAAAAGGAACAGAATTACAATTACGTTAAAAAAATATTTTTTGAGGGTCTAACAAGGCGAGAATTTTTAAAGAATATTTTTTCAGGGACCCTCAAGGTATTACCGTGGATTTTTAAAAAAAATTGTTTTTCAACAACCATCTCAGCAATTAGGCGTGGATTTTTAAAGAATATTTTTTCCACTACCATCACAGCAATAAGTCGTGGATTTTTAAAGAATTTTTTTTCCACTACCATCACAGCAATAAGGCGTGGATTTTTAAAGAATATTTTTTCCACTACCATCACAGCAATAAGGCGTGGATTTTTAAAGAATATTTTTAGGGACATTCACAGCAATAAGGCGTGGATTTTTAAAGAATATTTTTTAGGGACATTCACAGCAATAAGGCGTGGATTTTTAAAGAATATTTTTTAGGGACATTCACAGCAATAAGGCGTGGATTTTTAAAAAATATTTTTTAGGGACATTCACAGCAATAAGGCATGGATTTTTAAAGAATATTTTTTCCACTACCATCACAGCAATAAGGCGTGGATTTTTAAAGAATATTTTTTAGGGACATTCACAGCAATAAGGCGTGGATTTTTAAAGAATATTTTTTAGGGACATTCACAGCAATAAGGCGTGGATTTTTAAAGAATATTTTTTAGGGACATTCACAGCAATAAGGCGTGGATTTTTAAAGAATATTTTTTAGGGACATTCACAGCAATAAGGCGTGGATTTTTAAAGAATATTTTTTAGGGACATTCACAGCAATAAGGCGTGGATTTTTAAAGAATATTTTTTAGGGACATTCACAGCAATAAGGCGTGGATTTTTAAAGAATATTTTTTAGGGACATTCACAGCAATAAGGCGTGGATTTTTAAAGAATATTTTTTAGGGACATTCACAGCAATAAGGCGTGGATTTTTAAAGAATATTTTTTAGGGACATTCACAGCAATAATGCGTGGATTTTTAAAGAATATTTTTTAGGGACATTCACAGCAATAATGCGTGGATTTTTAAAGAATATTTTTTAGGGACATTCACAGCAATAAGGCGTGGATTTTTAAAGAATATTTTTTAGGGACATTCACAGCAATAAGGCGTGGATTTTTAAAGAATATTTTTTCAAGGACCATTGGAGGCATTAGGCTTGGATTTTTCAAGGACCATTGGAGGCATTAGGCTTGGATTTTTCAAGGACGATTGGAGGCATGAAGCTTGGATTTTTAAAGAATATTTTTTCAAGGACCATTGGAGGCATGAGGCTTGGATTTTTAAAGAATATTTTTTTAAGCATTTTTTTTTCAAAATTTAAATAATTTGCTGTGCTATTCAACGCGATAAAGTGATGACGATAAAAATCAGGAATAATAACAATTGTGCAAATGTGCGATAAAAGCTATTGTTGTTGTTGCTTTAGGTAATGTAAACATCGACGGCGATAAAAAAACGTACAACAACATTTGACAAAGCCCATTTGCACGTTGTTTACGTTTATGGTAATTGTTGACAATGTTCGCGCGCACACACAGTTACAATTTCCCTAATATATCGACACACACACAAACGATAGGCTTACCTATACTTGGATAATAAACGATTTTTAACACGAAAAATCATTGGCATGATTTACCAGCTGCATTAAGCTAATATTCGGAGGTATTATTTCCACGTGAATATGTCTTTGAGGGGAAAATATATTCTAAAAAAATCTCTCCTTGTGTTGAGGGCTTAGAAATATTTTATAATAAATCCAAACCTTGTATGGAGGTCCTTAAAAATATTCTTTAAAAAAGCCACGCCTTGTATAGAGGTCCTTAAAAAATATTAATAAATAAATTCAAGCATGTCAAGGTCTTTAAAAAAATATTCTTCATAAATAAATTGAAGTATCTTTCAACAAAATATTCGAAAAAAATCTTTGGAACTTGGAATAATATTCCTTAAGAAATCAACGCTGGTGATCCATAAAATATCCTTATTTCTTATTTTCCCAATGGGGGAACTTTTTCCGCATGAAGGAAAAAGTTCCAAAATTATAAACTACTTTGATGGCGTAGATTTATTTCAAAATTTCAATATGCAAAAAAAAAACATATTTTAAATTCTAACCACGAACACGTGAAAACCATAATAGCTCTCAGTAATCTCAAAAGAACTCAAATGAATTTTAGTTGGCTCAGGGGCCCCCAGGGACTTCTCAATCCCACACATAGACACACACACAAATTTAAACCAATATATTTATCGTCAATTACTGTCAGTTGCGTTGTTGCTGTAATTGCAAGTAGTTATCGATGCTATCTTTATTGGTGTTGTTGTTGCTGCTGAAGCTATGTATGCCTACATGTAGGCATTCCTAGACTACCCGGGGTTGTGTTTTGAAATATTAACTAACAGGCGGGGTAGATATAAGAACGAACAACAACACATACATATATACGCCGTATTGTTGAGATGGTCCTTGAAAAAAATATTCTTTAAAAATCCACGCCTTATTGCTGATATGGTTCTTGAAAAAATATTCTTTAAAAATCCACGCCTTATTGCTGATATGGTTCTTGAAAAAATATTCTTTAAAAATCCACGCCTTATTGCTGATATGATCCTTGAAAAAATATTGTTTAAAAATCCACGCCTTATTGTTGAGATGATCCTTGAAAAAATATACTTTAAAAATCCACGCCTTTTTGCTGATATGGTTCTTGAAAAAATATTCTTTAAAAATCCACGCCTTATTGCTGATATGGTTCTTGAAAAAATATTCTTTAAAAATCCACGCCTTATTGCTGATATGATCCTTGAAAAAATATTCTTTAAAAATCCACGCCTTATTGCTGTGGTGGTCCTTGAAAAAATATTCTTTAAAAATCCACGCCTTATTGTTGAGATGATCCTTGAAAAAATATTCTTTAAAAATCCACGCCTTATTGCTGATATGGTTCTTGAAAAAATATTCTTTAAAAATCCACGCCTTATTGCTGATATGGTTCTTGAAAAAATATTCTTTAAAAATCCACGCCTTATTGCTGATATGATCCTTGAAAAAATATTCTTTAAAAATCCACGCCTTATTGCTGTGGTGGTCCTTGAAAAAATATTGTTTAAAAATCCACGCCTTATTGTTGAGATGATCCTTGAAAAAATATTCTTTAAAAATTCACGCCTTATTGCTGTGGTGTTCCTTGAAAAAATATTTTTTAAAAATCCACGCCTTATTGCTGTGGTGTTCCTTGAAAAAAAATATTCTTTAAAAATCCACGCCTTATTGATGTGGTGGTCCTTGAAAAAATATTGTTTAAAAATCCACGCCTTATTGCTAAGATGGTCCTTGAAAAAAAATATTCTTTAAAAATCCACGCCTTATTGTTGAGATGATCCTTGAAAAAATATTCTTTAAAAATCCACGCCTTATTGTTGAGATGATCCTTGAAAAAATATTCTTTAAAAATCCACGCCTTATTGCTAAGATGGTCATTGAAAAAATATTTAAAAATCGACGGTTACTCTGAGAGCCTTTGTGTGCCATTGTTCCGCATTTAAATCAATTAAGAGAATTTCAACAAATCACTTACCTCGCTCAACAGTTAAACCATTCTCCTTTTCTATGCTCCTCCATAAATAAAAGCTTATTTATATCCAAATGGAAACATAAGAAGAAGAAGAAGAAGTAACAAAAAACGCTGAAACACAATAAGCACGTGTTTGAAGGCATCCAACAGCCAGTCAGTTAGCCAGATAGCCACAAACAATGAATGGAATGAATATACGCTAAAATAATACCAATAACAACAAGAAATGATACAATTACTACTGAAAGCTTTTATTTATTGTGGTAAGAGGATGTTTCCTTTCCTTTAATGAAGCAATAAATCCCATCCAAATTGTTCACGATAACAAATAAACAATGATCTCAATAAATTACAACAAAATTAAGAGAAGGAGAGTATTGACAAGGTATAAGTGAGTATAAGAGAATTCTGGAATGAAAAAAAATCTTTAATAAATCCACGCCTTGTTTGGTCCTTGAAAAAAGTCTTCTTTAATAAAACCACGCCTTGTTTGGTCCTTGAAAAAAGTCTTCTTTAATAAATCCACGCCTTGTTTGGTCCTTGAAAAAAATTCTTCTTTAATAAATCCACGCCTTGTTTGGTCCTTGAAAAAAGTCATCTTTAATAAATCCACGCCTTGTTTGGTCCTTGAAAAAAGTCATCTTTAATAAATCCACGCCTTGTTTGGTTGACCCTTGAAAAAAGTCATCTTTAATAAATCCACGCCTTGTTTGGTTGACCCTTAAAAAAGTCATCTTTAATAAATCCACGCCTTGTTTGGTTGACCCTTAAAAAAAGTCATCTTTAATAAATCCACGCCTTGTTTGGTTGACCCTTAAAAAAGTCATCTTTAATAAATCCACGCCTTGTTTGGTCCTTGAAAAAAGTCATCTTTAATAAATCCACGCCTTGTTTGGTCCTTGAAAAAAGTCTTCTTTAATAAATCCACGCCTTGTTTGGTTGACCCTTGAAAAAAGTCTTCTTTAATAAATCCACGACTTGTTTGGTCCTTAAAAAAATCTTTAATAAATTCACCCCTTGTTTGGAAAAAATCTTCACCCCTATAATGGCCCCGGAAAATATTATTAAATCATTCCCGGTTTGTGTGGGCCCTTGAAAAAATTATTCTTTAATAAATCCCCTTGAAGAAAAAAAGCGCCAATTTGGCATTACTGTTGTCTCTTTCATTGACAAACCTCTCTTAGCTTTCATACTCTATGTAACATTCTCTCTCTATATGTCTCTCACTCAATGTCTAACGGCTTTTGAAAGGAGAACATACATACGCACTCATAACTGATGGAGAGTTCCCCCAAACACTGTAGCACAACACGAAGGAGCATGATTGACAACAACGTTAACGGTACTATGAAAGTTTGCTATTTTACATTGCTGTTCTGATGGCAGCGATTCAGTTGTCTTCGAACATTACAACGGTACGGTCGCAATCGGGAAAAAAGAAAACAAAATAAAAAACGGTGGAATATCAAAGAGAAGCAAACAAACAAAACAAATAAAAAAAAATCTGTGTGAGTGTTTGCCTAATGGGCATCAACATAAAAATGCCCTGGAGGAAAAGGTGGGCCGAAAATTAAAAATCAAGGATTAAAAATAAAAATAATAAATAAATATGAAAATAAAGTGAAAAAAAAATAAAATAAAAAATCCAGATGCATTGAAAAAAATTTGGAAGGCCTTGGAAAAATGTTGTTTTAAAAAATTCTAAGAAAAAAAATTTAAATAAAAATATTAAATATTTATTTGAAACCAAAATTTATGTGCTGCACCGTCTGAAAAAAATCGCGCGTAATGGTTTGTGTGTGTGAAAAAATATGTAAATGTAGGTGTGTGTGTATTTTGTGGTTGCTTAATGTATTCCTACAAAAGTTTATTTGTCTGCCTGATTGCTTGCCTTGTGTTTTTTTTTGCTGTAGCACCATCTCCATTCACCCCACATGGGTACAACGTTACCTTAACCGCCACTTAGTTCTGAACATATTCCATGGATTACTGTGTCGATGTCTGTGTACTACTTCATCTTCTTCAATTTCAAGGAGACCAAATGAAAGAAGAAAAAAATTGGAATAAAACTCCTGCAAGACAATGAAGTTTTATTTGTTCAATGGATATACTCGTTTATGGAATACAACAACGAGTTTGAAAGCAATGATGATGATGACGATGTTACCTGTTAATACTGGGGGATTATTGCTGTTGTTTGTGTCTCTAAACCAGGGAGCTTGTAAGTAAAAGTTGGATTGTTATCGCCATTGCATCGTTGTAAATGTTTGCCAAAAGGGGGGTGATTCGCAACTAAATCCCAAACATGTGGGTGATTGCATTATGTGTGTGTGCGTGTGTATTTGTGCGTATTGACAGATCAAAATCACAAAAAAAAAGAAACTGGGATTATTTTAGAACGTGTGAACATGGGAGTTTATGGTTGTCGTTTGCCATTGAGATGAATTATTGGGGTGTAATGGAAAAAATATATTAAGTGATTTTAATTAGGTGTGAATGGTAAAGCTTTAATGGTTCCAAAAATTAATTTTGTGATATTTTATGAAGCTGGTGGATACAAATACATTGAGGCGTTTGATTTATGACGATATTATGTTTTGTTATTAATTTTGTACATAATGATTATTTAGCTAACGTAACTATGAATATCTAGTAGTTGCAATATATATGTACGTATATTTGTGAGTCAAAATATACGAGACTATTTTTTGGAGAATGTTTCGATTTTCTATCTCCTGTTAGTTGCACTCTTTTAGGATCACATGCCCGTTTTTATGGAAACATTTCACTATGGGCCAGGAAAGCAATATTTTATTTAAGGATTTGGAGGACGCTGATTATGATTCTGCAAGAAAAAGTAGATCACCTTTTTTTTAACGTGGAATTAATCAAATTATTATGGAACACGTTTTTTAGAATTATGGCCACTGACTACAAATATGAATTCTGATTTTGAAAATCAAACACAATAAATCCAACTGGCATGTCAAACATCAGAAAAAAATAGATATTTCAGTTCTTAGCAGTACAGAATAGCCCGAAATCGATGGATTATATATTTTGGGCATAAAACTATTGCAAACTATGTATTTTTGTGAACAAAGTACAGGTCGCATTTATCATCCGATTTGGATGAAATTTGGCACAGTTCACTTATTTGGCCCAAGGACGAACCCTATTGAAATTGGGAAAACGGTTCAGATTTAGATATAGCTCCCATATATATTTTCGTCCGATTTTATGCAAATCGTGTATCAAAGTCCATTTACACGAAACTTGGCACAGCGTACTTAATTAAGTCTAGAACGATGTGTGTTAAATTTCGAAATCGGTTCAGAATTAGATATAGCTTCCATATATATTTCCGTCCGATTTAGTAAAAATAGTGCACCAAAGTCTCTATATATCCTTCGATTTGCACGAAATTTGGCATAGCGTACAGAATTAAGTCTAGAAGGAAATTGGTTCAGATTTAGATGTAACTTCCATATATATTTTCGCCCGATTTTATGTAAACGGTGAACCAAAGTCCCTATATTTCCTTCCATTTGCACGATTGCAAGGATACATAGATACAATATACCCAAAGTGGTGAAGGGTATCATATAGTCGGCCCAGTCTGACTTTACTACTTTCCTTATTGGTTGGTTTTGGTTTTGTTGAAATTGAGACTAATATCTTCCAATTTTATTATTAGCATCCTTTGTTAGTAATTAATATTTGTATTAAGAGGGGATGAACATGGGATGGTTCTGCTTGCATGTGTTTTAATTATTTTATAAAAAAAGAGGCTGAACAGACGTGTTCCGTCAAATTCGCCAGTTTTTTATTAGTACTTATATAAAAGAAGCCTTGACAGACGTTTAACGTCAAATAAGGCTTTCTTTTATTATTAATATTATTTATAATATATTAATTTTGTATAAGTTTGATACGTTCTGACTCAACTTCCCGAGCTCAGTCAATCACGTCTGCTGATTGACACCACGGGCATCTCCTCGGCAAATTCCCTCAGTGGAGACCGTAGAGTGCAGATGCCACCGAGCGGTGGTTCTTGCTGGTTTGCTCTCCTTGCTCGACACTTTTCTCCCATTGGAATATGTTAATGTAGTAGTAAACGATAACCGATCCTCAACGATAACCGTGATCCTCTGTGATTGTACGAACCACAGCGTTCACATGTCGACCAACCTCCTTAAAAGTAACTTGTCGTTTAACCTCCTTAGAAGTAACTTATTGAATAACGTCTTTATCTACTAAGAGGACCCTGTCGCCGACCCAAATTCACTTCACCCGCTCCCTTGAGTTAATAAATTGATCCCCCCAACCACCACACACCACCAGATGTAGCAGTGAAATTGTTTGTATAAACATTAACAACATAAATTGTTGTTGTTGTAAAAATATATAAATAAAAAAGGGGCAGCTCGTTACATAGTCAATTTTAATTTAGCTCATTAAATTTTTACATGCAACGACAATTTTTTTTTATGATAGAGGTCGGAAATTTTGCATATACATTGCTAGTACTCCTAGGATGTTTGGTATTTCAAATGGTAAATATTGGTCCACGTTTTGGTGTAGCCCCCATATAACGGTACCCCAAATATTTATTTTAAGAATGTTGGACACGTTTTCTAATCGAATTGGCTGTAATTCGAAATTTTCGGTTTTCAATGTATAACACATCTCCGCACCAAAAATTATTAATTGGGGCATTAGTTTTAGGGCAGCCCGATAAAACGGTACCCGTCAATATTTGGTATTTTAGGCGGGTTTCCCAACCGAATTGGCTGTAATTTGACATTTAGGGTTCTCATTCAATAAGACATAACCGAACCAAATTGTTAATATTGACCCAAGTTTCAGGGTAGCCGCCATATACGATACCCCCAGTATTAGGTATTTTAGGAATTTTGGAAAAGTGTTCCAACCGAACTGGCTGTTATTTTGACATTTTGAGTTCTAATAAAAAAAATGTTTTATGTTGACCCACGTTAATGGGTAACCCCCATAATATGATACCACCTATATGGGGTTTTAGACATGTTTTTCAATAAAATTTACTCTAATTTGGTATTTTGGTTCTTATAAGGGTTTCACCACATCTCAGCATCTCACCAATTATTAGTATTGAACAAAGTAGGTGTTTTAAAAAATTTGGACACACAACCGAATTGGCTGTATTTTGGTACTTTGTATTCTTTTTGGCAGTCAAATCTCACTACCAAAAATATCAATATTAATCTCCGTTTTATTATAGCCCCATATTGAGAATTTCAATCATGTTATTCTCATCTATTTTCGGGTTTTTTCAAGGTCTTATCATAACATGAGTTTTCTCCTGGTCCCCATTAATTTTAGATATTTTGATTGTCACCCTCACGGTGGAGGGTATAAACTGTTCGCTCGGGCCGAATTTAATATCGCTTTTACTCATCATATTATCGGCTATAGTTTATATGTTTATGGACGGTAGCAAAATTCTGTTTTAATGGTATTTAGGCGTATTTTTCAAATGTGATAACTGTAATTTTGCATTCCGGGATTTTGATGAGATAAATATTTCTTCACAGAAAATGTGCAATATGGTTGCATGTTTGACCTAGTGTCAATTTTCCGGGTAGCCTCCATGTAATCGTATCGGTATATTAATCGCCTTTTTGAAATCTGGTTGTAATTTACGGGAAATTGTCTGCTACCGCTTTTTATACCCTTCACCACACTGTGGCACAGGGTATTATGTCTTTGTGCATATGTTTGTAACAGGCAAAAGGAATCGAAATAATTCTATGGCTTCTGTTGAGACTATGCATAGAATAACTTTCTGAGCCGATTTATGCTCAAATGACAGCTTTAAAAACCCGACAATGGGGCGCGACGTTTATATGTGCGTTTATGTTAAAACATGGTTCTATATTAAAACTTTTCTGTAAAGATGTATGACAGCCTTTCAAAAACTCAGAGGGTGCCACCATTCGGTTGGAAGTTGGCAGCTAAAACCTTTAAGATACCGATTATTGGGAATACCGATGGGGGCTTCACATGGACCAATATATCTCATGTTCAATAACAAACACCCTAGTAGTAGTTGCAGAGCTCCATCTCAAAATGTAAATTTGTGTGAGTCTTTGCAAAAATATTCTTTAAAAATTATTCGCCATGAATCTATGGTTGTCTTTGAGAAAAATAATCTTTAAGAAATCCAAACATGTTATGGTCCCTGATAAACAATCGATGAAGAATTCGCGCATATTGTGAATTTTAAAGAAATGCCAAAATTTGCCAGACCATAAAATTTTCAGCAGAAAACAATTATTTTATATAAAAACAAATATTTAAATCTTCATTATTGATTGTCCATTTCAATGCCCCACATTTCACACCTACAAATTTAATTGTATCGAAACAAAAAAATATTGTAAATATTTAAAATTAAAAAAAACAACATTTTTCTATACAACATTGAAATTCGCCCTTCACATTTCTGTTGCTTACCAAAAAAAAAAAAAAAAAAAAAAAAAAAGAATGACAGTTTTTTTCCCATTTCATGGCAAACAAGTGTCCCCTTTTTCTATAAGCCCCGTTTGTTTGCTGCTTTTGACAAATGAGGGTACTTAAAATGTCCGTTACAAAAAAAAAAAAAAAAAAAAATGATAAAAAAGGAAAACAGCAGCATTGGAAAATATACGGGTAAAGGTTAACATTGGTAAGACCCATCGCAGAAAAAAACAGTGCCCCCAATTTTTTTATTCGCTTTGTTGACAACTCGGAATAATTAACTGCAATGACGGGAATTAAAACAAAAAAAGCAGAGAAACAGAATATTTAAATATTTGAACGTATAATTAAATGTGCAGTCAGTTGGCACATTTCGAAAGTGGAAATGAAGGTCATTCTGGTTTTGGTGTGTGTTAATTAATTGAAACAACCACTTCGCTGGCATAACTCCAGGGGGAATAATGTCATTGTATGCTGAGAACTATTTTTTTTTCAATGTCATTCGAAATGTGAGATTTGTGGGTGATTTAATTATTTTTTTGGGGGTTTGGAGGTGATCCTTTTCTGGATTTATGAAATAATTAATTAGCAAAGCAGGTGAATAATTTCACAGAATAAAATTATTTCAAATTTCAAGGTTTTGAAAACAAGATGCATTTTCAAGTATTAAAACAGGCGTGGATTTATTAAAGAAGCATTTATGAAGGACCTCAAAACAAGGCGTGGATTTATAAAAGAAGAATTTTTCAAGGACCTCAAAACAAGGCGTGGATTTATTAAAGAAAAATTGTTAAGGACCAACACAAGGTGTGGATTTATTAAAAAAAAATTTAAGGACCAACACAAGGTGTGGATTTATTAAAAAAACATTTTAAGGACCAACACAAGGTGTGGATTTATTAAAGAAGATTTTTTTCAAGGACCAAAGTAGGCGTGGATTTATTAAAGAAGATTCTTTTAAGGACCTCTAAACAAGGCGTGGATTTATTAAAGAAGATTTTTTTAAGGACCTCTAAACAAGGCGTGGATTTATTAAAGAATACTTTTTTCAAGGACCTAACAAGGCGTGGATTTATTAAAGAAAACTTTTTTCAAGGATCAAAACATGCGTGGATTTATTAAAGAAGAATTTTTCAAAGACCTCAGAACAAGGCGTGGATTTATTAAAGAAGAATTTTTCAAGGACCTCTAAACAAGGCGTGGATTTATTAAAGAAGAATTTTTCAAGGACCTCTAAACAAGGCGTGGATTTATTAAAGAAGAATTTTTCAAGGACCTCTAAACAAGGCGTGGATTTATTAAAGAAGAATTTTTCAAGGACCTCTAAACAAGGCGTGGATTTATTAAAGAAGAATTTTTCAAAGACCTCAGAACAAGGCGTGGATTTATTAAAGAAGAATTTTTCAAAGACCTCAGAACAAGGCGTGGATTTATTAAAGAAGAATTTTTCAAGGACCTCTAAACAAGGCGTGGATTTATTAAAGAAGAATTTTTCAAGGACCTCAGAACAAGGCGTGGATTTATTAAAGAAGAATTTTTCAAAGACCTCAGAACAAGGCGTGGATTTATTAAAGAAGAATTTTTCAAGGACCTCAGAACAAGGCGTGGATTTATTAAAGAAGAATTTTTCAAAGACCTCAGAACAAGGCGTGGATTTATTAAAGAAGAATTTTTCAAGGACCTCTAAACAAGGCGTGGATTTATTAAAGAAGAATTTTTCAAAGACCTCAGAACAAGGCGTGGATTTATTAAAGAAGAATTTTTCAAGGACCTCTAAACAAGGCGTGGATTTATTAAAGAAGAATTTTTCAAGGACCTCAGAACAAGGCGTGGATTTATTAAAGAAGAATTTTTCAAGGACCTCTAAACAAGGCGTGGATTTATTAAAGAAGAATTTTTCAAGGACCTCAGAACAAGGCGTGGATTTATTAAAGAAGAATTTTTCAAAGACCTCAGAACAAGGCGTGGATTTATTAAAGAAGAATTTTTCAAGGACCTCTAAACAAGGCGTGGATTTATTAAAGAAGAATTTTTCAAAGACCTCAGAACAAGGCGTGGATTTATTAAAGAAGAATTTTTCAAAGACCTCAGAACAAGGCGTGGATTTATTAAAGAAGAATTTTTCAAGGACCTCTAAACAAGGCGTGGATTTATTAAAGAAGAATTTTTCAAAGACCTCAGAACAAGGCGTGGATTTATTAAAGAAGAATTTTTCAAAGACCTCAGAACAAGGCGTGGATTTATTAAAGAAGAATTTTTCAAGGACCTCTAAACAAGGCGTGGATTTATTAAAGAAGAATTTTTCAAAGACCTCAGAACAAGGCGTGGATTTATTAAAGAAGAATTTTTCAAAGACCTCAGAACAAGGCGTGGATTTATTAAAGAAGAATTTTTCAAAGACCTCAGAACAAGGCGTGGATTTATTAAAGAAGAATTTTTCAAGGACCTCTAAACAAGGCGTGGATTTATTAAAGAAGAATTTTTCAAGGACCTCAGAACAAGGCGTGGATTTATTAAAGAAGAATTTTTCAAAGACCTCAGAACAAGGCGTGGATTTATTAAAGAAGAATTTTTCAAGGACCTCTAAAAAAGGCGTGGATTTATTAAAGAAGAATTTTTCAAAGACCTCAGAACAAGGCGTGGATTTATTAAAGAAGAATTTTTCAAAGACCTCAGAACAAGGCGTGGATTTATTAAAGAAGAATTTTTCAAGGACCTCTAAACAAGGCGTGGATTTATTAAAGAAGAATTTTTCAAAGACCTCAGAACAAGGCGTGGATTTATTAAAGAAGAATTTTTCAAAGACCTCAGAACAAGGCGTGGATTTATTAAAGAAGAATTTTTCAAGGACCTCTAAACAAGGCGTGGATTAATTAAAGAAGAATTTTTCAAAGACCTCAGAACAAGGCGTGGATTTATTAAAGAAGAATTTTTCAAGGACCTCTAAACAAGGCGTGGATTTATTAAAGAAGAATTTTTCAAGGACCTCAGAACAAGGCGTGGATTTATTAAAGAAGAATTTTTCAAGGACCTCTAAACAAGGCGTGGATTTATTAAAGAAGAATTTTTCAAGGACCTCAGAACAAGGCGTGGATTTTTTAAAGAATATTTTTTTCGAAGAACCTAAACAAGGCGTGGATTTTTTAAAGAATATTTTTTCGAAGGACCTCAGAACAAGGCGTGGATTTTTTAAAGAAGAATTTTTCAAAGACCTCCGAACAAGGCGTGGATTTATTAAAGAAGAATTTTTCAAAGACCTCAGAACAAGGCGTGGATTTATTAAAGAAGAATTTTTCAAAGACCTCAGAACAAGGCGTGGATTTATTAAAGAAGAATTTTTCAAGGACCTTAGAACAAGGCGTGGATTTATTAAAGAAGAATTTTTCAAGGACCTCTAAACAAGGCGTGGATTTATTAAAGAAGAATATTTCAAAGACCTCAGAACAAGGCGTGGAATTATTAAAGAAGAATTTTTCAAAGACCTCAGAACAAGGCGTGGATTTATTAAAGAAGAATTTTTCAAAGACCTCAGAACAAGGCGAGGAT
>NW_026873722.1:0-14831 GCF_032173495.1 Musca vetustissima | reverse complement strand
ACAAGTGGATCTTATATCAATAGTTTAATCAAAATCACATAAATGTTATCTACTTGTCTTTTTAGTCGGCCAACAAAACTTTTTTTTTTGCAAATGCAATTTTTTTTGCAATATGTCACCGGGTGATGTCAACAAATATCTTTTCAATTAGTGGACACGTAATGTGGCGAAGTAGTTGTCGTAATGTGGCATTAAAATATAGAAGTGAGATTGTTCATTAACCCTTTGTGGCAAAATTTGGCCCTAATGAATGTTTTAGGGTTTATATTTAATACGCAGCTAGTAAATATATATTTTTTGGATTACATATGTTAATACATGATGAGGGGCGAAACAAGAAGAAACATTTAAAATAATCAATTTTTTACAAAGTTAATGGAGGCCAAAAATTATGTACCGTACCATTTTCCGTGTACAGTTCAAATTATTTAAATCGTTTTATGTTCGAAATGTACCATCAGATTTTTTTTTTGGATTCTTGTAAACAAGAACCTATAATTTAAAGTATTTTTTTTTTCGATGCTGCATTTGGTTTTTTTGATATTGAACTTTTATTTTTCAAAAAGAATTACTGTATCTCCGTATGCAAGGATGTTGCGACGTCAAATATTGTCCATACCCTATTTAGGATAGTTGCATTAAATATGTGCTAGAAAAATAGTTCTAAGGTCACGGAAAAAAATCGGGGCTCACAGGGTTAAAACATATTCGACATACACTGGTGGCCAAAACTACAGCAACTGAAATTGCAAACTGAATAAATGACCTGTAACGTTTTTAACCCTCTGTAGTCTGTATTTTTACCCGTGACAATAGAACTATTTTCTGTACACAGATTTAATGTAACTATCCTAAATAGGATATGAACAAAATTTGACGTCGATACATCCTTGCATTCGGGAGATACAGTACCTTCTTTACGAAAAATAAAAGTCCAATATCAACAAAAGCAAATGCAATTTGGACTGTATACACAATTTGGTACTGTACATATTTTTGCACTCATCTATGTATTGAAAATCACATATCTTGGCCAAAAATTTGATTTTTTTTAGATTTTTCTTTTGATATGGTCGTCCATAATCAGCTCTTAACATATGTAATCCAAAAATTATACATTACGGCAGCAAAAATCTGATGATTGCTCTGTCCATTATAAAATCGTGATTTTTGACTTCCTCAACCAATATTTGACATATTCACGTAATTGTCAAGCTGAGGCACCTAAACAGGTGGTATATTTTCTTCAGCGAAGAAAAACACATTTGTATAAACAATCCGATCCATTACTTCATAAATCTCGTAAATAGATCGAACTCCCAAAAAACAGCCCAATATCATTAGTTACCCTCCTCTACACTTCCCAGTACCCTTGCAATATTCAGATTCCAATTAATATGAGCTTTTGCGAAAGCCTTATTCTGGATATTTGCTAGGGAGATATCTCGCATATCGCTTTCACATTCTCGCCTTATTCTGAATGAATAGGGAGATACAAAAAATGCGAGATGCGGATTCGAGTTTTCGAAAATGGTGGTTGAAAAAAAGATTCGTGTTGCCATATCGTAAATTAAGTTGCAATGTGTGTTGTCCCATTGTAATTTAATTGTGTAACATTTTTCAATATATTATTTATTGATTTTTGTTATTAAAAATTGTTACTTTTTACTGTTATTTAAACTTTATAGCAATACAAATGTGAAATATCAAGAATCCGCTGTATAAATGCTTTGTAATTAAAAGAAAATAAATTAAAGTTTGAAAATATGGCATGTGAAACAGCTGTTCATTGTTTTGATGCAATTTGGTGCAACAACTACAATAGATTACAAATAAAAGAACATTTTTTATGATAGCAAAAACACAACGATTTAATTAATTAATTCACAGTTTATTATTTCACTACATAATTGTGTGCCTTTTTATTTAATTCCGATATTTTATCTCCCCAAATTCTTAAAGTGGCCTGTTATGTTATGATTTGCTTTTGAAAAAAAAAAAATTTTGTTCTTTCATAATTTTTATTTAAGTTTTTCACTGTTAAGCGGCTCATAAAGCAAATTTGGGTTTTCCATAATTTTTAAAATTTTTTTCTTGAGAGACAGATCCTCACCCAAAATGTCTGTATTTCGACTCCAAAAATCAAACTCGACTTAAATATTCCTCGACTTAAATATTCCTTATCATGGCAATACTTGGTTCAGCATGCATCGTTATCAATAGGATTTCCAATGGCATTTTATTGGTTGTTTTCCAGTTAAAAATTTGCTTATTATCATTTATAATATTCTAAATCGCCATAGAATAAGTATTGTGTAAATATTTTTCATAAAAATAGTTATTACTTATGTTTTTGTAGTCAACTCCCTTTAAATTTATTAGCGAAAAATTTCGCACAAAATTTCCTACTCCCTGTAATTCAGAATACCTAATTTTTCCCCAAAGCGGATTTTTTCGCTTTCGAACTTCATTCAGAATAAGGCGAAAGCGAGAATGCGAAAAAATTCACTGGAAAATGTTGTTCAGAATAAGGCGAAGGGAAAGAGCGAGTAAATTCACATGGAATTGACATCCAGAATAAGGCTGATAATAATTCGAAAGGAAATGATGAATTGACGTGATTTTTATTTTAAATTTTTAATTGTATATGATATTTTTAAGTATTTTGGATAAAATTACCTTAATTTTTGCTTGTTTTAAATATTAATTAAAATTGTATATAATCATATTGATGCCCTTTAAGCCCTTATTATTACATGCAAAAACAATTATTTGTATATAAGCAAGTTTTTCGTTATATAATTATACAGCCTTATTCTGGATATTCGCTGGGAGATATCTCGCACATACAAAAATTTTCGCTTTCACATTCTCGCCTTATTCTGAATGAATAGGGAGACGCAAAAAATGCGAGATGCGGATTCGAGTTTTCGAAAATGGTGGTTGAAAAAAAGATTCGTGTTGCCATATTATAATTTAAGTTGTAATGTGTGTTATTGTAATTTAAGTTGTAATGTGTGTTGCCCCATTGTAATTTAATTGTGTAATATTTTTCAATATTTTATTTATTGATTATTTTATTAAAAATTGTTACTTGTTATTGTGGTTTAAACTTTATAACAATATAAATGTGAAATATCAAGAATCCGCTTTATAAATGCTTTGTAATTAAAAGAAAATTAATTAAAGTTTGAAAATATGGCAACCTACAATATGACATGTGAAACAGCTGTTCATTGTTTTGATGCATTTTGGTACAACAACTACAATAGATTACAAATAAAAGAACATTTTTTTATGATGGGAAAAACACAGGCACATAATTGTGTGCCTTTTTATTTAATTTCGATATTTTATCTCTCCAAATTCTTAAAGTGGCCTGTCATGCTCCTACTCCTTTATTTCTTCCTTCAAATAATGCAAACAATAATCTTGAAAAAAAATATTTTTTGTATTTTTTTTTTTTTGTTTCATAATTTTTATTTAAGATTTTCACTGTTAAGCGGCTCATTAGGCAAATTTGGTTTTTCTATAATTTTTTTCTTGAGATACAGATCCTCACCCAAAATGTCTGTTTTTCGCCTCCAAAATGCATCAAACTCGACTTAAATATTCATTATTACCTTTATACATTCCTTGGCAATATTTGGTTCAGCATGCATCATTATCAATAGGATTTCCAAAGGCATTTTATTTGCTGTTTTCCAGATAAATATTTGCTTACTATCATTTATAATATTCTAAATCGTCATAGAATAAGTATTGTGTTAATATTTTTCATAAAAATATTTATTACTTATGTTTTTGTAGTCAACTCACTTTGAATTTATTAGCGAAAAAATTCGCACAAAATTTCATCTCATTCTCCTACTCCCTGTAATCCAGCAGAATAAGACGAAGGGGAAGAGCGAGTAAATTCACGTGGAATTGACATCCAGCGATGGCTAAATAAAACATCCTATTTAAAAAACTTCTAGAGAAGTTAAAATTTAATGTGCCAGTTTATGTTAAAAAAGTACATAATTTTAATAATTCACATGTCAATCGGGGAAAGACCTACATTTATAATTAATTTCCCACAATGTCCATAAGACATTACTACACTATACTTTCACACATCAGTAACGAGCATGTTGGAGTTAACATTTAATTTCGCTTCATTACGTTTTGTTTCAAAGCAGGAATACCAAAGTTTTCATTTACTTACTCATTGGATGATAAATAGGTTTTTGCATTCCTCTCAAATGCCGGGAAATGATTTTGGCCGAATCAAAAGGATTTTGCCAAGTGCAATCGTAGATGTGCCATTGACGGGCAAATGTTGCCCATTGCTAAAAGAAAACAAGCATAGTAAGACGGTTTCCATATAGATATATGATTAATAATAGAGACCATACCTGAACTCTCTTGGCAATAGACATTTTAAGTCAATTTTTTATTGAAAAGCCGACACAGAATTTATTAAATAACAACTATTCCATTCACGCATTCCCTTGCCTTTGTGTTTAGAGATGACAATAAAGAACGATTTTAGAAACAATCGTTCGATTATAGTAATCGATAACGATTTATCAGTTCATTAGTGGTCTTCACACACGAAGGTGTAATACTTTTAGTTGCAACCATGTTTAGTCTGTTCCAGATCCTGCAAAAATGTAAAATTTTTTAAAACGATAACAAAGTTTCCTTTATGTTGTCCAAAATAATAGTAAAAATTAGTAGATACTTGTTCAACGGGAACGGACCAGTGGTCTGTTAATTATTACTATTTTTTCCGATGTCATAAAAGCTATAGTTCCTTTCCAGAACCAAAAATAATCTATTAATTTTACAAGTTATGCAACTCTTTACTCGAAAAATTTTCCTGAAACTACAAAACTGGTAAAACATTAAACCAATTTTAAGAGAACTCAAAACAATAGAGTTCTCTTGGTAAACTTTTTACTCGAAAAATTTGTCAGAGTAAAAAATGCCAACTTCCGATTGGGTGTTATGTTGATTTTGAAGTAGTGCCATTTAATTTTGACATATTTACTAGATTTGCGTTCCCACAATTTTCAAATTTTTTGTATTCTTAGAGCGATTATGAAATATTTCCCTTTTACTAGCTTTACTATTAAAAAAGTACTGGTAACAATTGTTGCCAAATATTACTGGATGTTGTCTGTTTACTCCAAAGTCCAGTAAAAGAGAGCATAACAACAGAGCGAACAATGTTAAACATTTTAAGCGCTATATCGCAAGCTTATAAAATGAAAACATATATTTTGAGTGCAGATCTCTGATTTTATTTACATTTTATATACACATTTTCGTGTATTGGCGTTTTTATTCTTTAAATGACACTGTTATGCTTGATTGATAGGTATGTTTTCATAAACTATTTTGTCAAAATGCATTTCGTCGAGTCTTTACGATTTCTATGTCTTTGGCCCAGTTTAAAAACATGAGTTTTTCCAATTCGAAAAGGGCGAAAATTTATTCTTTAATAATGTAGGGGAGACTGGGGCACCATCGGCATTTTTATTCTTATTCAACAGATATTATTCAACAGATATAAAAATTTTATGGCTGGTTATGGTCCTCTGATACTTAATTATAAAAACTTGTGCCAGAAACATATAATAAATTAGTATAGCTAAAAGTTTTTTACAAATTTGTAAAAAAGTCAATTTCGCTTCGGTATTTAATGGGGCAAATGTGCCACTTTAAAATGCCGAATCTACCCCGAAGGTATTTTCTATAGTTTTTTTTCATTTTTTACTATCAATCTTCTAAAAACATTATTGGTCTGTTCCTGTACTGCAAAAATCTACTACTTTCCACTACGATAACGAATTTTCCTTTCGAAGAAAATAGTGAAATCTAGTAGATTATTGAGTTACGGGAACATACCATATATTTTTTATTATTTTTATAAAAGTATACATTGTAATTAACGACTTTTTAATATTACTGCTTTAAAATATGACAAGTTTTATACACGAAATACTTACGAAATGGAATGGAAATATTACGAATACATCTATAAAAATACAAAAACCCGTGTAACTAATTAAGCGCATTAACTAAACATTTCAAACTTTGCGACTGTCATTTATTTCGATATCCCATACCTATGGAGTAACGCTAGTGATGTACAGCGAAAGCTTCATATCGAAAACACCATTGCCGAAGGTTCCCCAGTCTCCCCTACCTAAAATTACGTCTTTGGTACCAATCACACATTTCAATGTTTGAAAATACAGACCATAAGTTACGTGACTATATTTTGTTTCTAGTATTTTCCTCTGTAAAAATGGCATCTTTACCACTAAAATCGCCGTGAAAAACTATTCTGTTAGAGAAACGGGAAATAGAAGTAAACATGGTACAAATATGTCAAACTTGAACGACTTGTTGCACAACGAAGAGGTGTATTTTTCTCTATTGACATAAGATATCCTACCTTGTATAATTGTGAATATACCTTCATATAAATCAATCATTCTTGTTTCTATTAAATTTTCCGACACTGTATGTCAAATAATGATGGTCTAACAAACGGATGATATTAACATGCAAAAAAGATATTGGAACAACTGTTAGTGCCATCTACTGAGAAATATACATTAGTAGTGACATCTGTTGTGTGCAACGTTCAATTCAGTACACGGTAGAATCTAAATTGTAATAGAATAGATTGAAAACGCTACCACTATATGTCACAAAACGAATCAACCGCTGTTCGGCTACACGAGTAATAGATGGCGTTATCGCAATAAATCTACCACATGGCTTTAACGTGTTAACTATATAATGTGGAATTTTGTTTGCATATTAGGGTCATGCGAATTTTTATCTCTATACTAAAACTGTACTTAAAAATATCTGTAGAAACTTTTTTTCATTAGACCATAATAAATGTAATTTCCTGTCCAAGATTTTATTTTATCATTTTCCTCGTAACACCTGAAACTGATTTTATCAATCAAGGTATATACCTTGGAATAATAATATAAAGTAAGAGCAAGTGTAGTTGTACCACAATCGGCGACAACAAAAATTTGCTGGTAGAACTTAATGGTAATACCACTGGAAAAGGCAGAGCAGAATATAAACAATCAACAAAAACCCATAGAATATACACAAAGTGAATCATTTGAAACTTGCACGCATTGTTTCCAACTAAAATAATATCCAAATAAATTAATATTTTTTATATAGCCTGTTCCAGTACTTTTTTAATAGTAAAGCTTGTAAGAAGGATAAAGGTCATTAGCGCTCTCAGACTAAATATTAATACGAAAAGTTCTGGAATGGAAAACTAGTAAAAATGTCAAAATTATATGGCAACACTTCAAATTCATTATGATGTAGGAGATGATAGATACCAGGGATGCAAAAGTTGGTACAATTGTACTAATTTTAGCACTATTTGGAAGTCAAAAATACGATAGCACCCCAATGACATATTTAGCACTATTTCTAAATTGCAACAAATTATTCTCACTCAAAAGTATTATAAGTGCTTAAACATACAATATGAAATGAATCGCCATCCCCCGCTGTCGTTACGAATGGATGAATTTGCCATAGTTTAAACGTAGTGTCCTATGCCGCTTCAAAATTCAGTATTCCCCATCAGATTGATAAATTCAGTAAACATTTGAATTATTATTTCTGTTACAGTTCTATGAGAGAGATTATTTTTCAATGTTTCAGGAATAAATCCGTACAGATATTCATGTTGTTTTTAAATACTCAACAACTCGATGGGTTTCACGTCAAGAAGTTATTGAAACAATTTTGGGGCAGTGGGAATCACTTCAATATTATTTTACACGCGGTGATTTCGAAGCTGATTCCCAAAAGTTAAGGCTCAATTTTATTATTTCAGAATTTTCAAACCCTTTTCACTGTTATTATACCCTTTGTGCATATGTTTGTAACATGCAAAAGGAAACGAGATAGGCACATGGTTCCTTTTAAGAATATGCATAGAATCACTTTTTAAGTCGCTTTATGCATTTCCGTCCGTCCGTCTGTCTGTCCATGTTAAATTGTAAACAAAGTACAGGTCGCATTTATGATCCGAATTGGATGAAATTTGGCATAGGTCACTTATTTAGTCCAAGGACGAACCTTATTGAAATTGTGAAAAAATCGGTTCAGATTTAGATATAGCTCCCATATAATTTTCGACGGATTTAAGGTATATGGTGTACCAAAGTTTCTATATATCTTTCGATTTGCACGAAATTTGGCATAGCGTACTGAAATAGGTCTAGAATAATGTGTGTTAAGTTTCCTGAAAATCGGTCCAGAGTGATATATATGTCCCATATATATTTTTGCCCGATTTAATGTATACGGTGTTGCAAAGTCCCTATATATATTTCGATTTGCACGAAATTTGGCACAACGTACTGAATTAGGTTTAGAATGATGTGTGTTAAATTTCGTAAAAATCGGTTCAGATTTAAATGTAGTTCCTATATATTTTTTCTTCCGATTTTATGTAAATTGTGCACTAAAGACCCACAAATGAATTAGTATGTGCCTTTTTGTTAATTTTTAAGTGTTCATCTTATCTATGTGTATATAAAAATGAATTCTTTATGAATGTTTGTATTTATTATTAATAACAATAAAAATGCTATTAAAATACATAAAAAGTACAATCGGACTGAAAAAAGTACACTTTTTATTGAAATCCAGTACAATTTCAGTAATTTCATTTTGCATCCCTGATAGATACCAAGCAAAAATGGCGTCGAGTTAGTTGCCCACACTTGGAAAACACCTACTACTATGAAAAAGCAAAGAAAAAGAAAACCAAACCCCCCTAATGTTGACAACCTCGCCAACGTATAAAGGACCACGATCTGCACTTGGAATATGCGCACATTGCACAGAATAGGTGCAGTTCTCGCTTTGGCGGATGTATTCAAGAAGTACAAAGCCCATATTATTGCCTTATAGGAAATTCGATGGAAAGGGACAGGCGTAAGTAAATCAGATGATTACGGACGAGACACGAATTTGGCTGCGGATTTATGGTCAACAGGAGATTAAATGACCTTGTCTCCAGATTCACTCCAGCGAAATAGATAAGCGAATTGCTATAATCCACATAAAAGCAAAGTTCATCTACATCAGTCTTATTTGCGCCCATGCTCCGACCGATGAGCAGACCAAAGACATGTTTTACGAGCGCCTAGAAACATCATATGATGAAATTAATTCTGCATGAAATTAAAATTCTGCTAGGAGATTTTAATGCAAAAATCGGAAGGGAAAATATCTTTGGCCCCACCGTCGGAAAATTCAGCCATCATGAAGAAACATCCGACAACGGCATGAGGTTGATTGACTTCGCGGCAGCAAAAACATGGTAGTTAGCAGCACCTGGATTTCTCCTGATCAAGCAACAAGAAATCAAATTGATCATGTTGTGATAGATAGACTACCTTGTAGCAGCCAAGATTCGCACTCGTCTTAATGTTGCAGAAAAGATGCGATCTAACACAACACGGAAAGTCGACGTCGAAAAGCTGCGAACACAACAGGTAGCCGAGGCCTACTCCGCTCAACTTACCCATCTGCTTGAAGAAAACACTTCTTGTCCCGATAATAGTATAGAAGCACAATGGCAAAGAATTGCCCACTCCCTACAAACTGCAGCAAAATGAACAATTGGGTACCAAAAACCACCACCAAGAAACCCATGGTACGATCAGGAGTGTCGTAATGCTACTGATGAGAAAAACGCAGCGTATAGGGCAACCCTGCAGACAGTAGCAAGACGTAATGTGATGGAGAATTATCAGGAGAAAAGGAGAGAGGAGAAACGTGTTTTCAGAAAAAAAGAAGAAAGAACAAGAAAAACGTGAGCGTGAGCAAATCGAGATGTACAGGAGTCAGAATGAAGTCCAGAAATTTCACCAACGAGTAAAACACCAAGTCGAAGGTTTTGGGGCAGGCACATCCTCCTGTAGAGATGAAGTAGGAAACCTGGTGACAGATACAGACAGCGTGTTGAGGATCTGGAAGGAACATTTTGAAAAGCTTCTGGTATCAAATAGTGGCGGTGGAGAAGATACCCCAGAACCAATAAGAGATTATGGTATAGAGTGTATATCACCTAACCAAATTAAAGTTGGTTCCCGTAGAAGGGGAAGGCAGGCCACGAATTAGATGGAAAGATCAAGTGGAAAACAACATCTTGGAACGTGGTCTTTAAAATTGGAGGAGGTGCGCACAAGACCGACACGCTTGGAAATCTTTTTTAAGCTCGGCTTATGGAACAACTGTTCTGTAACAAGCCAGCTAAGTAAGTATGTAAGAAACTTCAAATTCAATTCAACAGCTAATCAGAAATTGGTATTCCTAGTTACCACCATTTGTACTCAGACAAATTTCTCTAGCAAATAGCTTACAAAGAAAGCTCCATTTTGTTTTGTGTTCTTTTAACTTTATTTTAAATTTGGTTTGGTTTTTAAATAAAGATAAGTTTAATTGAAATGAACCCTATTTATTACACTGTTAGCAACTCGAGGAAAATAAAAAAACACACTTGTTATCCTGTTATTATAATTTTTTGTTTATTTTTTGCTTTAATTTTCAAACATTTTCTATGAATACTAAAATTAAAGTTAAAAATACAATTATTTTTTTGTTGTGGTTGTTGTGATTCATTTTTTACATAACTCTATAAGTACGTATGTATATATATAAACATTTTTTTGTTAATACATATTTACTTAGAAGACTAATTATTAAATATTTATATACTATATGCGTTTGTTTGCTATTTTATAAATGTATTGGTATTGATTATGCCTAAAATAAATCAATCGAAAAATTATAAATTTGAATAACTAATAAAAAACGAAGTGACAGAGAGGGAGAGAGATGAGAGGAAACGAGATTTATTTATTTATAATAATATAATACTATTTTACAATTAATATTTTACTTGCAGAGTTGTTGTTGTTGTCTAATGATTTGTGAATGTGAAATCCCCTCAAAATAGTCAATGGCAAATGTTGCGATATTTTTTTGGCGGGATTTTACATGGATCTGTTTGCCATTTCAGAAATTAGAATTAAAGAAAAAAAACGAAGAACAAAATGTCAACAAAATATTGAAAAAGAGAAAAAAATAAACAAAATTATGCAGTTTTTAATATTTACATTACCAATTAATTGTTGTAATTGTTACAATAACAAATGTGAATTAATTTACAAAGAAATAATAAACAATTATTTACTTTTTTTGTTTGCTTTTTAAAACGAAATAACTTTAAAAGTGAGTGAGCATTTTGTTGTTCATGTTTTTTTTTGTATTTGTATTCTTTTTGAAGTTTGAATTTAAGAAAATATTGAATACTTTTATTTTTGACGAGCTTTTCTTACTTTTTGACAATTTATTTATAAATAAAAAAACAATACTTTTGGATTCTAACACAAGGGCTAAAAGGGCTTAAATATGTTGCAGATATTTTCTCTGGGATTTCAGTAGATATATGGGTCTATATTATGGGGACTATTGTAAAAGTTCTGATTGGGATTGATGCAAAAAAGAAAAGAGAATAAAATTGTGACTTCAACTCTGTGTTTTCCGATTTATTCCAATCATTTAATCTGAATGCAGATTTTGGTTATACTTCAAATATTTCTGCCCTAGTGTTAGTTTTAATGAGTCCCTAATATGTTCTTATGTTACGCATCGCCTAAAGCTCGTGTGTTGGAGCTTTGTGGTGATAGAAGTCATAAATTGCACAAGCCCGTTTTAAGCCATTTTAAAACTCCATA
Organism: Musca vetustissima; assembly: GCF_032173495.1. Classification (NCBI taxonomy): domain Eukaryota; kingdom Metazoa; phylum Arthropoda; class Insecta; order Diptera; family Muscidae; genus Musca; species Musca vetustissima. Next base: position 3,033 of record NW_026873722.1, on the reverse strand, counting down.
ATCGGTGGTCTAAACCATCACCATTCAAAGCTTTGAAGCTTTCATAAAATTCCCATTGAACGAGATCCAGATGATGACGACGATGACGCTGTCGGTGCTGATGTGGGTGATCCTGTGACTTTTTGCAGCATCTGCATCAATTGTTCCGTAGCCGATGGCATATGTCCTCCGCCACCTCCATTGTTGCTGCTACTGCTGGCATTTGCATGTGATCCAAAAGCCGTTGATGAAGAAGTCGGTGGTGATGATATGGATGATGCTGATGATGGTCCTGCGTTGTTGTTGTATTGTACTGTTTGAGAGATACCTGCATTGCCAGCAACAGAATAGGATGCTGAGGAACAGGATGATGATGTTGTTGAGGATGGCGTCAACGTTAGTTTTTCTGTTTGTGAAGCAACAAAAGAAGCAAATTAGATACGTTTGCATTCGATTATCTACGGACTGCCAGGCATACTATCATCGCTCTCCAAATAGGTGACATAGGAATCTGTACTGTCCGGATGATGATGTGAGGTAATTCCTGAGTCCATACTGCCACCGGGTGGACCGTTCATTTGTTGACCCGGTATTTGCGGATGTGGTCCTTGTTGGTGGGGTTGTAATGGTGGCATGCCATTTAGATCATAACCATGCATCTGCAAAGGGAAGGAAATGAAATTGAATTAGAAAATGGGGGCAAATGGGGAAATTTATTGTAAAACTAAAAGGGCATTTACATTAGAACTTTTTGCAGGGTTAACCTACTTTATGAGGATGTATTTGACAAATAGACAATGGAATTGACAACTGAAACCCACTGGGCTAACTAAATCCAATGCAATGTAAAGCGACATATACATTAGAAAATTTTACCGGGTTAACCTACTTTATGAGGATTTATTTGACGTATATACAAAGGAATTGACGATTGAAACCCACTGGGTTAACGAAATCCGGTTAAATGTAAACGTACTATAATATTCAAGAGTCATTTCAATTTTACACAATAGAGCAACATTTGGTATTCGATCAGCTGAGAGAAGCAAATGAGAGAGCAAAGCTGAGCTGTTTTCAATAATGTGAAAGAAATTGTTTTTGATTTTCTCTTTAAATATTTCAAAAGTGTTGAATTTGTGTACAGGAACTCTTCCAGTAACATTTACTCAGTAAGAATTTGCAGAGAGTAAATGTGAATTGTTCGTTCTCAAGAGAGAAAATTAATGTTGTTTATAAATACTTGCGTTCTTTTCATTCATTTTAATGCTTAATGATACAAAATTCAAAATAAAATTCACAAAACAATCAATTTGCTTGAGAACAATTTTGTTTACATAACATAAGAAAACAGCTGATTAAATATCAGCTGATGGTGCAAGAAAATTCTTACGGAGCAAAATTTTCTTTGTAAGAATTTACAAATACACAACTCTCAAATCTGCTCTCAATTCACTCTCTTTTACTGGACTTTTGGGTAAGCGAGGAATATTTTGTAATTATTTATGTAATTATTGAACAAACGAACGAACCTAATGACAGTCTTCATGTATGTAATCAGATGTTAGATAGCCTTTACGCAATATTTTGTTTTAGAACAAATTGTTTACTCTCTAAGAGAAGTTGCTGAGTAAATCTTATGATTTGCATCAGCTGATACTACGTTTACATATGAGCAAACGAACGAACCTAATGACAGTCTTCATGTATGTAATCAGATGTTAGACAGCCTTTACGCAATATTTTGTTTTAGAACAAATTGTTTACTCTCTAAGAGCAGTTGCTGTGTAAATCTTATGATTTGCATCAGCTGATACTACGTTTACATATGAGCAAACGAACGAACCTAATGACAGTCTTCGTGTATGTAATCAGATGTTAGACAGCCTTTACGCAATATTTTGTTTTAGAACAAATTTTTTACTCTCTAAGAAACAGTTGCTGAGTAAATCTTATGATTTGCATCAGCTGATAATACGTTTACATATGTATATCAAATCTTCTCTTCTATCGTATTATATTTGACATATTTTCGTGGAATTGAACATCTTAGGGAAACCTACCTGATTGACTAGTTGTTGAAATGCTGGTGTATGGGTATTTATGGCACCATTACTATCCAAATCAGCGTGTAGTGCAAAATCTGACAAGGCTTTCCATGGTGGTTGATATGTCTGTACATCGATACCCTGCAGATTAAGTGGTGAATCGTGTCTCACGGGCGAACTGGCAATCATCGGTATTCCCTGCATTGCTCCATAGCCCAATTTACGACCCTCCTGTAATAAAATGGGAATAATATTTTGTTTAGATAATGTTAAAGAATAACAGATGGAAAACAAAATTCACCACAAAGTGTGGTTATGATTATCATTCAAAATTTGTTAATAAAGTGGTCCTAAAATCAGTTCCAAAATCTTTACACTTACCTTTTCTTGTTGCATTTGCAATTTCATTTGTATGGTTTTCTTTTTGTCTTTACAGCGTTTATTTTGAAACCACACACGTATAACGCGCGGTGATAATCCTGTCATTTCTACCAGTTGCTCTTTCATTTATAATTTTTTGTATTTGCCAAAAATGTGGAAACTTTTGTTTTGAGTAGCCGATCGAGAATGGCAATTCTGAAAATTCCGTTGGTTGGTCATATCAACACATGTTGATAAATTGATGGTTTTTTTTTATCGAATTCGCAGACGCCAAGATGGAAAATGCCTTCGATTCTTAATTCTTAGCCAGCCAAGCATCAAAGGAAATTCCCTTTGTCTGACATTGTGTCTGAATGTGATCGCAAAAGATCAATTGTTTTGGAACAAGTTGGAATACTAGTTTTTTTGTTTGATTCACTCAAGAATTCCTTGTTTAGGGTAAAAGAAAAGAATTGAAAATCAAAAGTATACAACATGTAGGCTCGTGTCAAAGGTCATTGTTTTTGAGCCGAACAACATTGTATGACATTGTTGGCAAACATATGCTTACTCCTGAGGAGAGCAGTGAGAACAATATAATTAACTTCGTTTCCATGTAGGGATGATTTTTTGTTTTTCTTTGTGATTA
>NW_026873721.1:0-14896 GCF_032173495.1 Musca vetustissima | reverse complement strand
AAGAGATGGTTTTGAAACCGTGTACTTATGTGTACGAAAAGTACTATATTTGGTACAAATCTAATTTAGAGGTACAAATCGAGCTGGAATCCTGGAATTTGAAATTAAAATTACAGTCGGAGTATAGGATTGGGATATGTACGTAGTTTTGGAAATTTGTTACTTATGTGTACGAAAAGTACTAAATCGTACTATAATTGGTACAATTTGGATTTGGGTGAACCGATAGAGCGGGAACAATAAAATTTGGAGTCAGGATCACTGTAGGTGGTAGGATTGGGGTCAGTATTCAGTTTAAGAAATCAATACTTATGGGTACTAAATGGTACTAAATATGGTACTATTTGAAATTTTGTTGAACCAATAGAGTTAGCATCATGAAATTTGGAGTCAGGATCACTGTTGAGGTGTAAGATTGATTTATGTAGGAAGTTTTAGAAATTTGTACTAAGTGTACTCAATTTGGTACAATTTAAATTGTGGGTGGACCGATAGAGTTGGAATCCTGAAACTTGGATTTGGGATCACTGTGGGGGTGTAGGGTTGGGGTATGTAGGAAGTTTTGGAAATTGGTACTACTGTGTACTAAATTTGCTACAATTTGAAATGTGGGTAAACCGATAGAGTTGGAATCCTGAAGTTTTTACTTAGAATCACTGAGGAGGTGTAGAATTGGGGTATATAGGAAGTTTTGGAAATTCGTACTGCTGTGTACTAAATTTGGTACAGATTGAATTGTGAGTGAACCGATACAGTTCGAATCCTGAAACTTGGATTTAGAATCACTATAGGGTGTAGGTTTGTGGTAAGAAGGAGGTTTTAGAAATTCGTACTACTGTGTACTAAATTTGGTACAATTTAAATTGTGGGTGAACCGATAGAGTTGGAATCCTGAAACTTGGATTTAGTATCAGTGAGTGGGTAGGGTTGGGGTATGTAGAATGTTTGGGAAATTTGTACTACGAAGTACTAAATTTGGTATAATTTTAATTGTGAGTGAACTGATAGAGTTTGAATCCTTAAACATGGTTTTAGGATCACTGTGGGGGTGTTGGTTTGGGTTAAGTTGGAAGTTTTTGAAATTCGTACTACTGTGTACTAAATTTGGTACAGTTTGTATTGTGGGTGAACCGATAGAGTTTGAATCCTTAAACACTGATTTAGGATCACTGTGGGGGTGCATGATTGGGGTATGTAGGAAGTTTTGAAAATTTGTACTAATGTGTACCAAATTTGGTACAATTTAAGTTGTGGATTAAACGGTAGAGATGGAATCCTGAAATTTAGATTTGGGTTCACTGTGGAGATTTAGGATTGCGGTATGTAGGAAGTTTTGGAAATTAGTACTAATGTGTACTAAATTTGGTACCATTTGAATTGTGGGTGAACCGATAGAGTTAGAACCCTGAAACTTGGATTTTGGATCACTGTGGGGGTGTTGGTTTGGGTTAAGTTGGAAGTTTTTGAAATTCGTACTACTGTGTACTAAATTTGATACAATTTGAATTGTTGGTGTACCGAAAAGTTAAAATGGAACTAAATTTAGTAAAATTCGCATTAAGGTGAACCTTTAGAGGTCGAATCATGGAATTTGATACTTAATGGTATTACTAAATGTGATACAAAGTGGATTTAAGTGAACCGATAGAATTCTGAAATTTGAAATTAAGATTGGGGTATGAGGGAATTCGTACTTATGATTGTTATATTAGGTAGTTATGGAAATTTATATTATTGTGCACTAACTGATACTCAATTTGGATCGGGGTGAAGCTATATTTGATAAATTTAGTATAGAGGTAGATTTCTGTTGCTGTCGGAATGGGTGTATAGGGTTAAGATATAGAGGTAGATTTTAAAAACGTACTAAAGTCAACATATGTAATAAATAGTTCTAAAATTTTAATAATGGTCGGTATAGGGTTTTAAATACATCCCACATTCGCTAACGAAGTAACGGGTATATGCTAGTATTATATAATCAAAGAATTATGTCCGACGCGGCTCAACTATATGATATCCTATGCCACTTTGGGTCATACAAAAGGTTATCCTACGATTCGTATTGTAACCTATAGTAATTTATATGTGTAATATATCCAAGCATAATAAATGGTCCTCTTTACCGTATGTGTACAATATTCTGCGTTTTCAGGACTAAGTTTTCTATAAAGACACGGGAATGAGACGAGGGCATTTTTTTGCAGAAACAAATACTCAGAACCTAAGGACTCAGAATCAATTTGAGCAAAGCGTAAATTACGTCATTCAAATCTCAATATGGGTGCAGGACGTTAAAAGTGTTCCTGCAAATTGGACAAAGTTTGGATGTTTGGTGCACCATTTACATAAAATCGAACTATTCGCTCAAATGTTAATAGGGTTCATCAAATAATAAAAAAGAGTGACAAATAAGGGGACTTTACCAAATTTCATGATAATAAATGCGATCTGTACCCTCTGAGAAGTTGAAATGCCAAATAATAATCACTTCGGTCGTTCAGACCAAAAAAATGGATTTGTGCTACAAAACTGGTACTATTAGGTTGTTCTGCCTCTGAACTATATTTATTACCCCTTAAAGAATCAAATTTAAAAGCGATTTCGCGATTTCTTTAAATTTACTTACTTTATTCTACAACCAAATCAAAATCCTTTAAAAAATTCCCCAATAAAAATTCGACCACCCCCTCCACACACAAGTTTTGCAATTTGTTATTAAACTAGTCATGTGTTCATTATTAAGGAATAACAAAATCGACGGCAACAACAACAACAGCACAACGACAGTAACTTTATTGAGACATTATTGACGCGAATTGGTGTCAAGCGTTTGTTATGCGAACAACTGCAGCTTGAACCTCTTCTCTCTATATACAATGTGTATGAACTACAAGCACACACACACGAACATACACCTTGCAACTAGCAATCATGTTGACAATGGTGGTGATGACGGTGTCGTTGGTGACGAGTTGCATGCATATCCATCCAATCCGACCATGTGCAGCAGTAGAACACCACACTACTGGGTGGTTGGCTGGTTCGTTGGATCGTTATTATCGCCTTTGGTGCATTGGATGTCTTTCAAAGTAGCGCTGCTGCTGCTGCAACACCTTTGCTGTGACGCCAGAACTATGAGGACATGCCCAACAATAAAAGGTGGCATGTACTTCAAAACACAAATACAACAACAGCAGATGACAACATTGCTTGCAACAAGCAAGTGCAAAAATCACAACAACAACCGCTGCGACGAAATAAAAATTGATTTACTAACACAAAAAATTGTATAACCTAAACGAGTTCAAAGTGCATTCGCTTTCGTATCGAAAGCAGGTTAATAGTATTTTTCCAATAAACTTAAAATGTTGCAAGAACACGGACAACAACTGCAGCAACAACAAGACACAATTTTTGTTACTAAGTAATATGTTGTAATAGAAAAATGTATTTTGTACATGAATTTAAATATGATGGAAAATTTAATAAAATATTTAATGGTATAGAAGGCAATATATTGGTCCTGGTTATGGAATATCGTATTCTATGAAGAACATGGCCCAATAGAGGTCCATGTGTTGTCAAAGGTCCCATATAAATGGTCCTAGCCTCTGATGTCTGGTATATATTTTCGGCCGTAGCCGAATTTTCTATCCTATGTTCCCGTGGTCTGATTTTTTCCCTCCTTTCAGAGTTTTCAAGAATTTATATCACCATATTAAGTGTATTTCGAATGTTCCAAGATAATTTCTCAACGAGTTCTCAGGAAAATAGTCATTCTTGCAGGTAATTTAATATACATTGTCCCAATATACCGACCAACTCCAAATAGGTGTGTTGAAGGTCCTCACGGAAATAGAATAATCACCGTCCGGCTGTATTTGTAATTTTGTTAACCAAAATAGTAGTCGATCCGATTGAAATAATATTTGGCACAGCTCATTTATTTGGTCGTATGACGACCTGAAATTTTGATGATGAATTATGTATATTATATAGATGGAGGATCAATGAGCAGAAGTCTAATGAGGTTTTCTATAGTAGTAGAAAAAATAGTAGAGAACGTCCAAAGATGTCTTCTATAAATATAAGACCAATGAGGTATTTCATGGATAGATATCCGATGTAGTACGGCTAGGACCTTCAACATATTGTATATGTGGCGGAAGCTTTACAATACGGAAAACTATTCTGAGAATACGAAATACCAATATATGGACCTACATGAGGTCTTATGAAGACATCTTTAATGATCAGCTTTTTAAATTCCTAATTATTCAGATAATAGGCATTATAAAATTAGTCCAGGCTTAAAAATATATAAACAAATTTCTTTAGAAGTCTCAATCTGAAAACGCGAAACTCTAAAATACCCCCACTTCGAAACTGCCTTTAGGACCTTCAAAGTCCCTGGGGGCGGGAATATTAAAGTTCCAGATCGAAACATGAACCTATATTTAAATTATTCTACTTGGAAATAGTTTAACTAGGCTTTTCTAAGAAATGCAACTACATTATAAATTTTCTGCGAGAAGATATACTGGCCTATGATCACGCGAATTTCTAAATAACCTCCATTTTGGGCTGAAAATGCAGCCAATACCTATAAAAGGCATTTGTGAAAAACTAGTTTCCTTTTAAATTTTGAGGGTCCTCTAAGAATGCCAAATAATAGTAACTACGGTTAAAAAAATTACATGAGTACCTAAAATTAAGCTGAACCCTTATACAGAAGCTAGGGAGACGAAAAGGAAAATACCTAAAATGGTTCGGGGCTTTTACATTGGACTTATGTTAAAAAATGGACCTATATTAAAAATTGTATGCGAGTAAATGTTTTGTTATCTGAAATCTACAGCCTATTCGGCTCGATATATCCGGCTTTTCCAAAGGAAAAGCGTGGAGGTCTTCTTATAGAAGAGTTGGAGGTCTTCTTATTTAGTAAGAAATATGCGGTTGGGGCTTCTGCGTACCTAAATGGGACTCAACTCCTTTATGAAGACTATGTCAAAACATGAACTAGTTTTGAAATAATCACCGAGGGGAGGATTATGAACCCACTGTAACACTGAATGTCAAATTACAGTCACATCGTTCAGAAAATTCGTCTAGCGTCTTGGAAATACTTGCGATTGGGCTGGATATTTATAAAGAAGCTTGACATAGCATAATTTACATAAAATCGGACGAAAATATATACGGGATTATATCAAAATCTGAACCGATTTCAACAATTTTAAAATATATTTTTGAGGTGTCAAAATAGGGGAGTATTTTAAAATTTTTTTTTTTTTTGAAGAGTCAACAAGTTGTGATTTTTATACCCTACAAACTATGTAGTCAGGATATTATAGCTTTGTGCAGCCCCAAGAGTTTGTAACGCCGCTAAATATTGGTCCTAGACCCACCTTTAAGTTAACCGATCGTCATATCTCGACTAGCTGAGTCGATCTAGACATGTGTGTCCGTCCGTCCGTCTGTCCATTATATTTTGTAAACACGATACAGGCCACAGTTATGAACCAATCTTCACGACATTTTGCATGTAGACCAATGAAGACCCCTATTGCTTTTGGTAAAGATCGGTTAATATCTAGGAGATAAAATGGACCAAATACTTAATTTTTATCGGTTTTTCTGGTCGCTCTAGAGCTCACAATTATGACCCAAACATGGCGAATTTTTACATAGAGAAGGGGATCGGGCCAAACAATAATCATGCCTGTTTTGATAAGGATCAGTCAATATTTAGCGGAACCAGACTTTTGTGTGAAAAATTACAAAATTTGAATTCTATAGCGTATAGATGCACCCCTGAAGGACATAGATCCGAAAAGTTGTTGGTATATCCAAGGGCAGTGATTGACCTTTAAATTAATACCAATTATATTGGGAGTTACACTTACATATTTACAGATGCTTAGATATTATTTAGTAACCCTTTACCACACTAGATAGCGGTAATATAGCGGTAATCGCTTCAAAATGTTTCATGAAGTTCCAGTTATGGATAACGGCTACAATTTTCGGTGACGATCAGAAAACTATATTGTGATGAAGTGGACCGAAAACTTAATTTTTTGTGTTTTTTCGTGTTGATCTATAAGCTCCAATGGGAATAAGAAGATCACAACACAAGGGAAGGGAATGTGGACAACTAATTAGAAGGGCTGTACTGAACATTAGTAATAATTGTCGGCTCTAGTTGGTCCAGAAATATTGCCCAAGCTCAGAGTATAGACACACTGAAAGATAGTTTTTCGAGCAAGTTGTGTAGGGTATCATATGGTCGGCCCCGTCCGACTATACTGCTCCGCTCACTGGTTAAAAATATTTTTTTTCAAGAGCCAATAAGGCGTTGTTTTTTTATAAATATATTTTTTGAAGAGCCAACGCGTGGATTTTATACCCTTCACCGTCCGTAAACAAAGTACAGGTCGCATTTATGATTCGAATTGGATAAAATTTGGCACAGCTCATTTATTTGGCACAAGGTCGAACCCAAGTACCTATATATCTTTCGATTCGCATGAAATTTCGCACAGCGTACTGAATTGAGTCTAGGGTAATGTGTACTAAGTTTCGTGAAAATCGGTTCATTTTAGATATAGCTCCCATATATATTTTCGTCCGATTTCAGGTAAATAACGCACCAAAGTCCGGATATAACTTACGATTTGCACAAAATTTGGCATAGCGCACTTAATTGAGTCTAGAATGATGTGTGCTAAGTTTCGTGAAGATCAGTTCAGATTTAGATATAGCTCCCATATATATTTTCGTCCGATTTACGGTAAATGGTGCACCAAAGTCCCCATATATCTTTCGATTTGCACGAAATTTGGCATAACATACTGAATTGAGCCTAGAATGATGTCTGCCAAGTTTCATGAAAATCGGTTCAGATTTAGATATAGCTCCCATATATATTTTCGTCCGATTTAAGGTTTAATGGTGCACCAAAGTCCCCATATATTCTTCGATTTGCACGAAATTTGGTATAGTGTACTGAATTGAGTCTAGAATGATGTGTGCTAACTTTCGTGAAAATCGGTTCAGATTTGGATATAGCTCCCATATATATATTTTCGTCCGATTTTAGGTAAATGGTGCACCAAACTCCTAATGTTTGTCCGATTGGCACGAAAGTTTGCATAACGTATCATATTGAGACTTGAATGCCTTTATGGCGTTTTGTTGAAATTGGTGCAGATGCAGTCACAGCTTTCATATATAATTCAAACTGGTGTCTGATTGAGATTAAATTTTTACAGTGCGACGTACCGAATATCGTGTATCAGTTTTGCTATACATCGTTTTTCATAAATTTGTCCCATGGTACGCAGACGACTCTAAATCTGCCCGAATAAAATTAAATTTACCATAGGTTGCAGAAAGACATGTTCCTTCGCGGGAACATTGACATACACTTGTAAGAAGACATATGTATGTACAATATACCCAAGTGGTGAAGGATATCATATAGTCGGCCCAGTCCGTTCTTACTATTTTCCTTATTGGTTTAAAAATATATTGGTTTAAAAATATATTGGCGTTTTAGTGCTAGAATTGGTAAACAAGGCCTGGATTTTTTAAAAATATTTTTTGAGAAGCCACCAAACGTGGATTTTTTATAGCTATTATATTGAGGAGCAAACATTTTAAACCTCTATATTAAATATTTCGATCTGTATAGCGATTTGAACAAGAAGAATATCTTAAGAAAATCTACATATTTTTTTTGCTTTTCCAGGATAAATGATACATTATTATCCTGGAAGATAACGGTATTATAAAATGAATATATATACCCTCTATCTTCTGATCGTTATAAAAAATCAAAATCAAATTTGAACATCAACACCTTTCAACCAATCAAAGCGGACAGATGTTAAAACAGAGACGTACTCCGCTCACAGAGGTCATTTATCAAAATCGTCATTTACCCAAAACCCTGGGGAGGTTTTGTGCGTATGATTGCGCATATTGAATGGACTATTAAAAAAATACCAACAACAATATTGATGAGCGGGTACTACCTCTTCCGTAGTTTTTCGAAACCAGATTGCTGTTGGGGAAACATTTACTCTGATTTCTTTATAAAACGCTGGTCAACATCAAAAGCGCATACGTTATGAGAGATGTTCGTCGTCGTCATCATCATCTCTATGGACTGCCACACAGTATCTTTGTGTTTGGTATTAGTGACCAACTAAATCAAATGCAACATCAACACCCGATACCGACAACTCCAAGCCATCCCAACCATCAGCTGTCATGTATGTATGGACGCGATGGGGATATGGAAGCGTTTTGCAGCATAACGTTTGGCGGCGCCTTGAATATGTGTGGCAGTTGACAGCATAAATGACTGACCGACTAAATAAATGAGTGAATGAATGAATGATTCAAGCCAAGTTGTTATAGTTTTCGTTGTTGGTTTCTTTTTTTTCTTAACCGTAACAACTTCTTCTTCTTCGAATTGGTCAGAATAACAACAAAAACAAGCGTAGAATATAAAACACAAACAAAAAAGCGACATTAGCAGCACCGCCTTGAATGTCATGTTCAGTATGTCAGTGTGTTTTTGTTGCTTGTTTTCTGTGGCGTTATAAATTTAAATTAATAGAGCCTTTAATTAAGGCCGAAAACAGTTTATCGATTCTCCTTAGCGAACCCTTGTATATCTGGGTGGTAATTATGATGACGTCGACTGGGTTAGTTTCTTGTTCTTTCTCTCTGCTTCGTTTTCATTTCTGTTTCCCTTTTTTTGAAATGTGGGTGTTTTGATGGTAATTACATGTTTGCGGTTCAGAATTTAGTCATAAAAATTCTTCAACAAAAGGTGTTTGGTCATGATGGGCTCTGCTCTTTGTTTTCGGAAATGTGATTAAAATAAAAGCTTAATATGATTTGGGATAGACTCCAAATTGCTGAGTCATAAATAATCTTAACGATTTCCTATGGGCAGTACTACTAAATAAATATGGGGGTTTTAAATTGTTATTGTAGTTATTAGTTCGATATGAGCTTCTTTTGATGGATTTAAATTGAATTTCAATAAGAGGCAATCGATGGGAAGTTAGATTGTAGATGTTTGGAAGTCCTTTCAGGAAATCAACTGACGTAATGCAAACTTATTAAAAATATTGTTTTTAAGAACGTTGTACAGAACAGGCGGAGTTTTCGCCATGGCGGATGTGCTCAACAAGTACAAAGCCGATATTATTGCCTTACAGGTAATGCGAAGTAAATCAGATGATTACGCCCTGTATTATAGCTGCAATGAAACGGGACGTGAATTTGGCTGCGGATTTATGGTTAACAGGAGTAAAAAAGACCTCGTCTCCAGATTCACTCCAGTAGATAAGCGAATTGCTATGATCCGTATAAAAACGAAGTTCTTCTACGTCAGTCTCATTTGCGCCCATGCTCCAACCGAAGATAAATATGAACAGACCAAAGACAAATATTTTACGAGCGTCTAGAATGACCGCTGCCCTGGCCATAACATTAAAATTCTGCTAGAAGATTTTAATGCAACAATCGGAAGGGAGAATATGTTTGGAAAATTCAGCCTCCCTGATTGACTTCGAGGCAGCAAAAACCATGGTAGTTAGCAGCACCAGATTCAAGCATCTCGATATACACAAGACCATCTGGATTTCTCCTGATCAAGTAACGAGAAATCAAATTGATCATGTTGTGATAGACGGAAGGCATTCATCCAGTGTATTAGACGTTCCATCGATCCGAGGAGCGAATATCGATTCGGACAATTACCTTGTAGCAGCCATGTTTCGCACCCGTCTTAATGTAGCAGCAAAGGTGCGATCTAATGTAACACGGAATCTCGACGTCGAAAAGCTGCAAACACAACAGATAGCAGAAGCCTACTCCGCTCAACTTACCCAACTGCTTGACGATCAGGAGTGTCGTAATGCTACTGATCTGAAAAAAAACGCAGCGTAAAGGGCAATCCTGCAGACAGTAGCAACACGTAATGTGATGGAGAATTATCGGGAGAAAAACGTGAGCGTTAGCAAGTCGAGATGTACATGAGTCAGAATGAAATCCGGAAATTTTACCAACGAGTAAAACACCAAACCGAAGGCTTTGCAGGCTAATTCTCCTTTAGAGATGAAGAAGGAAACCTGGTGACAGATAAAGACAGCGTGTTTAGGATCTGGAAGGATCATTTCGAAAAGCTTCTAGTATCAAAGAGTGGCGATGAAGAAGATACCCCAGAACCAATAAGAGATGATGGTATAGAGTGTATACCACCTAGCCAAGATGAGGTCATAAAAGCAATTAATCGGCTCAAGAACAACAAAGCAGCAGGAGCCGATGGGTTACCAGCCGAACTATTCAAGACTGGTGGTCAGTTGCTGGTCAGAAGCATGCACCGGCTGAATAGTACAATTTGGCTAGAGGAATGCATGCCCAATGATTGGAACCTCAGCATCCTGTGTCCCGTGCATAAAAAGGGAGACAAAACGATATGTGCCAACTATAGAGGAATAAGTCTCCTTCCCGGCTTCAGACCTGCCAAATCCACCATTGACCAGATTTTCACTGTGCGCCAAATCCTGAAAGGAACCCACGAAAAACACATCGACTCATTCCACCTATTCGTTGACTATAAAGCCGCAATCGACAGCCCTATCAGTTCAGAGGTGTTTAAAGCCATGTCTGCGTTTGGCATTTCTGCAAAATTAATTCGGCTATGCAGGATACCTTTAACTGACACAAGATCAGCAGTCGGAAAGGACCTCTGGGAGCTCTTCAATACCAAATGAGCATTCAGACAAGGTGACAGTTTGTTGTGTGACCTTTTTAACATCCTGCTGGAAAAGGTCATACGAGACGCAAAGGTGAACAGAAATGTACACCAAACAACACATGGTACTCGCCTACGCCGATGGCATCGACATAATGGGTCAAACATTGAGAGTGGTAACAGCCACCTTTGAACAAATTGAGAAGGAGTCTGCCAAAGTGTGTCTGACAGTAAACGGGGAGAAGACCAAGCTGATGGTATCAACGCGCAAGACGTCCAGTAGACTCGGCCAACTGTGGAACTTGAGAACTACAGCTTCGAGGTAGTCAACGATTTTATATACCTTGGTACCGCCATAAATAAAACGTATGACATCAGTTTTGAAATAAGAAGAAGGATAGTGTTGGCCAACAGATGCTACTATGGTCTGAGTAAGCAACTCAAAAGCAAGGCCACCTCCTGCCTGACCGAACTCACACTCTACAAGACGCTGATATTACCCGTGCTGTTATATGGATCTGAAGCATATACGCAAGCAGATGAGGCAGCTCTTGGAGTGTTTGAGATAAAATTTCTCCGACAGATCAATGGGCCGATCTGCGTTGACGGTGAATATAGCCGTCGAATGAACCGTGAGCTGTACCAGCTATTCTCGGACATCGGCATTGTTAGACGTATTGAGTTGCAGCGACTACGTTGGCTAGGTCATGTTGTGAGAATGGAGGAAGATGCCCCAGCCCAAAAAGGATATAAAAGCGAACCAGCTGATGGTACACGCAGAAGGGGAAGGCCACGCATACGATGGAAAGACCAAGTCGGAGACAACATTCCGAAAATGGTCTCTAAATTGGAAAAACTGCGCAAAAGACCGATGCGCCTGGAAATATTTATACCCTTCACCACACTGTGGTACAGGGTATTATGTCTTTGTGCATATGTTTATAACAGGCAAAAGGAAACGAGATAGACACATGGTTCCTTTTGAGAATATGCATAGAATCAATTTCTGAGTCGATTTATGCATGTTCGTCCGTCCGTCTGTAGATGTTAAATTGTAAACAAAGTACAGTTCGCATTTATGATCCAATTTGGATGAAATTTGGCACGAGTCTCTTATTTGGCCCAAGGACGAACCCTATTGAAATTGGGAAAAATCGGTTCAGATTTAGATGTAGCTCCCATATATATTTTCGTCCGACCAAAGTCCCTATATATATTTCGATTTGCATGAAATTTGGCACTGAGAACTTATGATGTGTGTTAATGATGTGTGTTAAGTTTCGAGAAAATCGGTTCATATTTCGATATAGCTCCCAAGTATAGTTTCTTCCGATTTAAGGTAAGTGGTGTACCAAGTCGCTATATATCATTCGATTTGCAAGAAATTTGGCATAGAGTGCTGAATTAGGTCCGGGATGATGTGTGCTAAGTTTCGTGAAAATCGGTTTATGATTTAGATGTAGCTCCCATATATATTTTCGTCCGATTTGATGTAAATGGTGTACCAAAGTCCCTAAATACCTTTCGATTTGCACGAAATTTGGTATAGCGCACTGAATTAAGTCTAGAATGATGTGCGTTAAGTTTCGTGAAAATCGGTTCAGATTTAGATATAACTCCCATATATATTTTCGTCCGATTTAAGGTAAATGGTGTACCAAAGTCCCTATATATCTTTCGATTTGCACGAAATTTGGCATAAAGTACTACATTGGGTCCAGAATGATGTGTGCTAAGTTTCGTGAAAATCGGTTCAGATTTAGATATAGCTCCAATATGTATTTTCGTCCGATTTAATGTAAATTGTGCACTAAAGACCCAAAGACTAGCTGACCCGCACACAATTTTGTACAATGTACTGAAGTTACTATAATCTTTCGTGTGCCAAGTTTTCTTGAAATTGGTTCCGATTTACATATAGCTCATGTATATACTTTCGTCCGATTTTAAGTAAATGGTGTACTATAGACCCATAGCTAGTTCGATTGGTAAAACGTTCTGAAATTAATATAAATTAAACTCGGTCAAGTTTCCTTGAAATCGGTGATGTTAGTCGGTTTACTTATAGATAAAAATCGCATTTTAAGGTTTGTTCAATTTCATGTCAATGTTCCTTCGAAAAGACGACATCTGTAAATATACATATGAAGAATATCCCCAACGTGGTGAAAGGTATCATATAGTCGGCCCAGTTCGACTTTACTACTTTCCTTACTGGTTTTTAGCTCGGCTTATGAAACGAAAGTTCTGTCACAAGCCATCTAAGTAAGTAAGTACTAGGCGTGGATTTATTAAAAAAATAGTTTTTCAAGTATTTAACAGGCGTGGATTTAATACAAAATATTTTTTCAAGTATTTAACAGGCGTGGATTTAATACAAAATATTTTTTCAAGTACTCACAAGGCGTGGATTTATAAAAAAAATATTTTTTCAAGTACTCACAAGGCGTGGATTTATAAAAAAAAATATTTTTTCAAGTACTCACAAGGCGTGGATTTATAAAAAAATATTTTTTCCAGTATTTAACAGACGTGGATTTAATAAAAAATATTTTTTCAAGTATTTAACAGGCGTGGAGTTAATAAAAAATATTTTTTCAAGTATTTAACAGGCGTGGATTTAATACAAAATATTTTTTCAAGTAATCACAAGGCGTGGATTTATAAAAAAATATTTTTTCAAGTACTCACAAGGCGTGGATTTATAAAAAAAAAATTTCAAGTACTCACAAGTCGTGGATTTAATAAAAAATATTTTTTAAAGATTTTATCAGGCGTGGATTTAATAAAAAATATTTTTTCAAGTATTTAACAGGCGTGGATTTAATAAAAAATATTTTTTCAAGTATTTAACAGGCGTGGATTTAATAAAAAATATTTTTTCAAGTATTTAACAGGCGTGGATTTAATAAAAAATATTTTTTCAAGTATTCACATGGTGTAGATTTCTGAAAGACGTTAAGATTTTGTAGAATCGAAAAGTGAGCATGTTAATTCTTTTGCCCAAAAATTAATTGTATAATATGATTTGCTGTAAGCAAGTTTGTCTGTGTGTACCTGTGTACACACAGACCTATGGTTTGTATGCTGGTTCTGCTGCCGAAAATACATTTACAAATATTCATGTCAAGTTAATGCTCACAAAAACTTAAGCAACTCAACAACATTGGGGCATAACAACATTTAAGGATTCCTGCATAAATGTTTCGTTTGCCGGCTACTGGCGGTACTAAAGTGGAAAGGAACAACTCTACAACCACAACAACAACGAAAAAAGAAGTATTTTAACTTATTTTTGATTGACAGTTGAATTGAAGAAAAACCAAACATTGTTGACATTTTTGCCATTATTTGATTAACAGGCTAGCAAGCAAGTAACCAACGAACAACAGCAACAACAAAAAATATTTTTTTCTTCTTGAGGAGGTTATTTGGGTCTTGCAAATCACCTCAAAAATCGATGAAACGTCGTCGAAGGATATATGACGAACGAAGAATAACTGACTGACTGAGTGACTGCATTTAACCAGGGTTTTGTTGTTGTAGTTTTTTTTTATTTCATAGAATTTATGTTGTTGTAAAAGTACATTTGCGTTAAGAGTTTTGTACCTTTAAGAATGGCAATGGTGCGGTGGACCTGCAATGTACCTCATGACATGAATAGGAGATTTTGGAGTTATGAAGCCTACATAAGGCAGAGGACGAGAGGGGAGATTTTTTTTTAAAGAAGGCAGTCACTTATTGCGGAAGTGTCTCACTTGATGTTGTTGCAGCAGTAGTGCAGTTACAACCAACAACAGCAGCAGCCAACAAAAATCTGAGTTTCACGAACACGTTTCAGTATTTCGTTGTTTTGATTTTTTTCTCGAATGCTGACATTGTTGTTGCCATAGTTTTGAAGTTGGTCTGGCAAAGCTTTTTGGTGTCCACTTATATTTTTATAAACCATTTCCAACCAAGTTTTTTTTTGCAGGTTTATTTTTCAGATACTAAACACGCAAAATACATGTTTAAGCATGCTTATATGTTTGCACAATGTTTGTTTCAAAGTGATGACAAAAAATAATACCCAAAACGAAAAGAAAAATATGATTATTATTAAACATTTTTTTT
>NW_026873720.1:0-14903 GCF_032173495.1 Musca vetustissima | reverse complement strand
GGAAAAATCGCTTCAGATTTGGATATAGCTCCCATATATATATATATATATATATATATATAGGGGAGAGGGGGGCACCTTTGAACACTTTTTGCTTTCAAGCCTTGTAAAATTTATTTTATAATTTTTGGTGTCTTATAAATTTTAACTAATAGGTACATATGTAACCTTTAAAATGAATATACATATGACATACTATAATCTTGATAAATATATTTTATTACTGTTTTAATGGACGAACTCAAAGTGTTCAAAACTGCCCCCCAGGGGGGCAGCTTTGAACAGGAGTTGACATTTTTGAACGTCATGGTTTTTTACAGTGTTTATGTTCAAAAATGTATGTATTTTATTAATACATATCAGAAATGCATTAATTCATTAAAAAATATAAAAAATGTTCAAAATTTAAAAAAATTAGATCAAAAGTTATTAAAACATAAAATGACTTAAAAACAAAAATTAATATGGTGAAAAATACAGTTCATTTCGTAATCTTATTAGCCCATTTGAAATTTTGAGAAATCGAAGCCAAAAGTAAAAAACTCAAAGGTGCCCCACCCATGGCATTTTGCGGAAATTTAAAATTACTTTTTTTGTAATAAATATATGTGAAAGAAATTACATTAGTTATGTTTGAAATGATTATTGGAATGCAAAAAATTTGTTTGACGAAAGAAAATTATCACAGAATTCTTCCTGCGCCCTTACAACCAAATGAATAAAAGTTTACAATGACACTGAGAAAACATGGTCACCTATGCACAATTTTTCGACAACTGAAAAAGCAAGCCAAAGTGGTTTACGCATATAGAGAACAAGATTGTCATATACAAAAAAGTGGTTGCGGGTCGGAAAAATATTAAACCAAGATTTTATGAGCGCTGTTCAAAGGTACCCCCCTCTCCCCTATATTTTTCCAAATGGTGCACCAAAAACCCTATATATCTTTCGATTTGCACGAAATTTGGCATAACGTACTGAATTGAGTCTAAAGTGGTGTCTGCTAAGTTTCGTGAAATTCGGTTCAGATTTAGATATAGCTCCCATATATAGTTTCGCCCGATTTTAGGTAAATGGTGCACCAAAGTCCCTATATATCTTTCGATTTGCACGAAATTTGGCATAACGTTCTGAATTCAGCCAAAAGTGATGTCTGCCAAGTTTCGTGCAAATCGTTCCAGATTATATATAGCTCCCATATATAGTTTCGGCCGATTTTAGGTAAATGGTGCACCAAAGTCCCTACATATCTTTCGATTTGCACGAAAGTTGGCATAACGTACTGAATTCAGTCAAAAGAAAAATCGGTTCAGATTTGGATATAGCTCCCATATATATATTTTTCCAAATGGTGCACCAAAGTCCCTATATATCTTGCGATTTGCACGAAATTTGACATAACGTACTGAATTGAGCCCAAAGTGATGCCTGCCAAGTTTCGTGAAAATCGGTTCATATAGCACCCATATATAGTTTCGGCCGACTTTAGGTAAATGGTGCACCAAAGTCCTTACATATCTTTCGATTTGCACGAAATTTGGCATAACGTACTGAATTCAGCCAAAAGTGATGCCCGCCAAGCTTCGTGAAAATCGGTTTAGATACAGCTCCCATATAAAGTTTCGGCCGATTTTAGGTAAATTGTGCACCAAAGTCCCTATATATCTTTCGATTTGCTCGAAATTTGGCATAGCTTACTGAATTGAGTCTGAAATGATGAGTGGTAAGTTTCGGGAAAATCGGTTCAGATTTCAATATAGCTCCAAAATATGCTTAATTCGTTCGATTTTAAATAAATGGTGCACCAAACTCCTAATGTTTGTTCAATTAACAGGAAATTTTGCACAACGTATGACGTTATTGCGTTTTGTTGAAATTGGTGCAGATGCAGCCATAGCTTCCATATGTATTTCGAATGAAATTAAATTTTTGACTGTGCGACGAATCGAATATATTTTGCTAAAAATCATTTTCCATAAATTTGTCCCATGGTACGCAGACCACTCTAAATCTGCCCGAATTAAATCGAATTTATCATAGGTTGCCGAATGACATGAGCATTTTCCTTGGAGGGAACAGTGAAATGCAATTGTAAGGATACATATGTACAACAGGCCCAAAGTGGTGAAAGGTATCATATAGTCGGCCCAGTCCGACTTTACTACTTTCTTTACTGGTTTTATATTAAAATATTTAACTGATTTGTTCCGGGTTTTGGGGTTGCCTCCATATACCCGTATTCCACAATAGTATACCCCATACTACTCGAAATTGTCCGTTTATACAATTTATCTATATCTTGTAATTAATCTTCCTTTGGAGAATATCGAGATAAAAAAACTATAATACCCTTCACCACTATGGGTATATTAAACAGATGCATCCTAACAGACATCGCATTTTTGAAGGACCATTAGCATGAAATTGAATGAACCAAAATATGTTGTCTTTATCTAAATATGAACTGTCTTAGATCAATCCATTTCAAGCAAAAAACAATCGGACATCCGTTGAGCTATGTGTGTTCTTCTACAAAATGCAACTACGTCATTCAATGCTTAATTTTGTACGTGGTGCAAAATTGCTGTCAATCTAACAAACATGAGGAGTTTGGTGCACCATTTGCTTATAATGTATGCAAGATTTCTAAGAACTTGTCACAGAATACTAATTTTAGTATATTTTGTTGCTATCGGTCATATTTTGGGTCTGAGGTGCATCTTTTGCATAAAATCGGACGAAAATATATATGGGAGCTTTATCCAAATCTGAACAGACTTCAAGAAAACTTTACACACGTTATGTTATAGTAACTTGAGTACGTTGTGCAAAATTTTGTCCTAATCGGCCTTACTTTGGGTCTTTGGTGGGCTGTATACATAAAATCTGACGAAACTCTATATGAGAGCTATATCTAAATCTGAACCGATTTTCCCCATTTTCAGTTGGGTTCGTCCTAAGGCCAAATAAATGAGCTTTGATTAATTTTATCCAATTCGGATCATAAATGCGACTTGTACTTAGCTTACAATTTAACATGGACAGACAGACGGACGGGCATACAAAAATCGACTAAGAAGGTGATTACATGCATATTCTCAAAAGGAAACGTGTCTATCTCATTTCTTTTTGCCTGTAACAAAGACATAATACCCTGTACCACTGTGCTATGGATTGCAACAAACGATTGGTAGAATTTTCGTTATAGGTTTATATTTTGATATGTTCCCAATATTTTCATTTCACGTAACTGTCAGTATTCCTATGATGGAGGGTATCCAAAGTTCGGCCCAGCCGAACTTAACGCTTTTTCACTTGTTTTTCTTAATTTTTGTTGAGTGCTTAAATACAAAATTCAAATATTAATATGCCAATATCAAACTGCAACAATTTTGTTTGTTGTTGTGACCTACTATTTACCAAATTTTCTCGTATTTAATTTTCATTAAAAATATGACATTTTTTTGCTCACTTCTACCACAACACACATGGTTTCCGAAAAATAACAAATTTGGTTTTCGTTTTTTCTGTTTTTTGTCTGAATCCCAACAAATAGCACAAAATATGAATGGCAATAATAATTTCAAAGAATTCAAAAAGTAAAGTTAGTAAGTAATTTATATTGTGGTTGAACTATGTGAGGTTAACCACATACACATGCTCATTTCAAATGAATTTACCATGTTGGAATCAGGGAAAGTAAAGGGTGCAAATGTACGGGGCCTTTAATTTCGGTAGTGTCTTCGTTAATATTCCTATGTAGGGATTTGTGAACAAGATATCAATGTAACTTTTTAGAAATTATTCGAATTTATGAATGCATCCAGACTGCAATAACCAAATAGTAAGGAAAGCTCAAAAAGTGAGGGATCTGTATCTAAATTTGCGTTGTGCAATCGAACACACGTTGGGTATAAAGTGCATAATTTAATGAAATCGTACCAGAATAATAACAAATTCGTTTGAAAAATGTGTTCAAAATCCTGAAAATATCGTGGATCGTTATAGCCCATCATTGAAATTACACTGATTGCAGAAAAAAATTTATAAAGGCCTTTGCAATTTGCTTAAAAAGATTAAATCAATACGAAAATACTCACATGAATATTAAGAAGAAGAAAAAACCACACTGAATACAGATGCAATCGTTCACATACACAGGCATATACATTCAAGCATGTACAATATGAGAATAATTTACATTTAAATAAAATTTCAAAAATATTTTAAGAGTACGTTTACATTTAACCGGATTTCGTTAACCCAGTTGGTTTCAATTGTCAATTCCTTTGCATATATGTCAAATAAATCCTCATAAAGTAGGTTATCCCGGTAAAAAGTTCTATGTATATGCCGTTTAAGTGGCAACATTTTATTACTGACAAAAGCAACAACAACAAAATATCTCTATTTATAACCTCCGAACCTTTTGGAAATCTAAAGAAAGAAAAAAACACAAACAATGCAGGCCAACAGCACAAGAAAGAACAACAAAACAAATTGCAATTTTACAGCACGTGAATTAAAAAAAGAATCATATAATAACAAAATAGAAACTAAAGCCACTGAGTGGAATACAAAACCATTCCTATCACATGGGACACAAATTGGGAAATTTTACCCCAAAAAATCCCTTAATGGAAAATAAGAAATAGGTTTTGTCTTTCAATGCGGTAACAAAAGCATACATAAAAGTAAGTCATTTTATTGGCTTTTGTCACGTAGCAGTGTTTCAGGGGCGTATCATAGCATAAAATCAAATTAGCATGTGTATTGGTGTAGAACACGCATCCCTATATGCATATATCCCCCTGTCATATTTATTTTTACTTTGAAACTTTTAGTTATATATCTATCCATGTCAATGGGTCAATTACGCTGAAGACACTAACAGATTTCCAAACCTACCATCGCACAGTGGGAAAAAATGCAGATTTAGCGCGCATAAAATAAAAGTAGATGGTTTACTGTATGTTTATCGATATTTTGGATAAGAATAGATTTAGATGGACAACTTTAATTATTTTATGAAAAAATTTTGGCAATTTTTTTATTAACCCACTAAGCGCCGATTTTTTTAGAAAAAAATTAATTTTTTAAGAGAAAATTACTATTTTGAAGCTTTTTAAACCTTTTTTTAATAAGCAGCATTTTTCGTTATAACTAATAGTACTCCTAATAGTACTCTTAAAATGGGAGCTTCTTTTAAAAATTCCGAAACATTTGGAGGGTAAAAAGTGGGTTAAGGGCAAACGCTATTGTTATTATATGTATCTTTATTATTGTTAATATTATATATCTAAAACATTAAACTATATATATTTTATAAAATTTATGTATTACCTGTTAAATACTAATCACATTCAGAATCCGAGTTTTGATCTGAATGAAGGACTTCTTCAGATAGTGGCTCACTATATCGATGGTTAAGAGATGTACTACGAGACAAACTTTTTTAATCAGAAGAAAATAGCAACCTATTGAAAAAATCCCTCATTGTTTCCTCACGACTTATTTTTCTGGTGTACAGTTCCCTGTAGTTCCGAAAGTCCTTATTTCTGGATTCCATGGCTTCTTCAGACACCATTCCTGCACATTTAATTATATCAGCTCCATTCACTAATATTTTAAGTATGCTTGAAGGCATATGGAACCAAGGATATAATTCCACGAAAAGAATAAATGTTTCCTCAGTAAGTTTTTTAAATGGCTCTGCGTTAATAGCATATATAATATACATTCTATATATAATATACATTCTAAACATCGAATCCTTGCATGTAAGGTAAATAGGCCGTATTCGTATAAGTTGATGTTTGGTGTTAATGACGAAATTTTGTTGTAATCATTCATAACTTTTGGTGTTCCACCGCAAACTCCACATGATTGGGTAGATGATTCCGATATAGCACGAAATACCTTGCCGTCGATCATTGTTAAATGGAAGATGTGTTTCACCTCTATGTCTGGATCGTCTATTTTTTTATTTAGAATATTTCCGATTTGTTCCTTTAAAAGATTCACTTCTATTTGAATTATGGACGTGGTCTCCTTTTTAAAACAGAGTTTAATTGGACGACGAAAGCGAGTAGATGAAGGAAGCGGATTTTTTATCACAACCATTTCTCTGGAACCTTAGGACGGACATTTTGAACTTGTTTACATTATCTGTTATGCTGTGATCTATTCCATGTCATATTTGATCAATTATATAAACAAAAATTTTATTTGAATAAAACATTAAAAAAACTTTTTACACAAAATTGGCATTTTTTTCAAAAAATTGCTAATAAATCCAAGAGTCGCAGGAAGTCGCAGGAAAAAATTTAGTACGATGTTCTAGACAGACACACAAAAAAAAAATAAAAAAATCAACGCTGAACTCGACTGCACTCCATACGAAACCCCTTTCTTAATTGAAGGAATTTAAAAAAACCGACCTTACATACATTTATCCCGAAACACCTAAATTAAAATAACTTATGGGTTATATATCTATTCCATTTAATTAATTACCAATACTATATATCAAAAATGGATAAAGTTCTACAATAATATGTTCACAGAATGCACTCGACCATCGCAATTTTATAGCTAAAAAATACTATTTTTAACATTGGAAACCAGTAAGGAAAGTAGTATGATGATACCCTTCACCACTTTGAGTATATTCAACAGATGAATCCTAACAGACGTCTCATTTTTAAAGGGCCAGTAAAATGAAATTGGAACAATAAATACGTCATTCTGCAACCCATACTAAATTGTTCATTTGGTCAGATATAGAAGCTATATCTAAATCTGAACCGATTTCAGGAAACTTAACACACATCTAGACCTAATTCATCACGCTGTGCCAAATTTAGAGCAAACCGAAAGATATTAAGGGACTTTGGTGCACCATTTACATGAAATCGGACGAAAATATATATGGGAGCTATATCTAAATCCGAACCGATTTCCAGGAAACTTAAGACTCATCAATGTAGACCTAATTCATTACGCTGAGCCAAATTTAGTGCAAATCGAGAGATATATAGGGACTTTTGTGCACAATTTACCTTAAATCGGACGAAAATATATATGAAATCTATATCTAAATCTGAACCGATTTTCAGGAAACTTAACACACATCATTTTAGAAATAATTCATTACGCTGTGCCAAATTTCGTGCAAATCAAAAGATATATAGGGACTTTGGTGCACCATTCACATTAAATCGGACGAAAATATATATGGGACCTATATATAAATCTGAACCGATTTTCAGGAAACTTAACACACATCATTCTAAACCTAATTTGTTACGGTGTGCTAACTTTCGTGCTTAAATCGACACAAAAAGTGATTCTATGCATATTCTCAAAAGGAACCATGTGTCTGTCTCGTTTCCTTTTGCATGTTACAAACATATGCACAAAGACATAATACTCTGTACCAGAAAAAAGAATTTAGTTCAACAACCTCAAAATACCGAAAATTGGGGGGTACCCTTATATGGGGGCTACCAGAAAAAATTTACCAATATTTATAATTTATAGTGGAGAGATTTGCTTCCCAATAAGAACACAAAGTACCAAATTTCAGCGAATTCGGTCGAAAAATGCGATCAAAACCCGAAATTTGGGGGTAATCTTATATGGGGATTATCCGAAAAAATGGACCTTTATTTATAATTTTTGGTAGGGAGATTTGCTACCCAAAAAGAACTCAAAGTACCCAATTTCAGCAAATTCGGTCGAAAAATGCGATCAAAACCCCCAAAATACCGAAAATTGCGGGTAATCTTATATGGGGGCTATCCGAAAAAATGGACCTTTATTTATAATTTTTGGTAGGGATATTTACTACCCAATAAGAACTCAAAGTACCAAATTTCAGCGAATTCAGTTAAAAAACGCGCTTAAGAACCGCAAAATACCGAAAATGTTGGGGTAACCTTATATGGGAGCTATGCTCTCCAATTTCAATAGGGTTCGTCCTTGGGCCAATTAAGTGACCTATGCCAAATTTCATCCAAATCGGATCATAAATGCGACCTGTACTTTGTTAAAAAAAATATATGGACGGACGGACAGACGGACATGCATAAATCGACCCAGAAAGTGATTCTATGCATATTCTCAAAAGGAACATGGGTCTATCTCGATTATTTTTGCCTGTTACAAACATACGCATAAAGACATAATACCACAGTGTGGTGAAGGGTATAAAAAATATATATTTTAAATGTACCGTTATTCCGTTCCAACTTATTAATTCGGATTATTTTATACGCACTTATGTACACTCAACACTCTACTTTAACACTGCATTAATGTTTTAAAGTTTCCTTCAAGTTAATTTTATTTTTTATTTTCTGCGCGCTAGGTGCGTATTCCCCCCCACAGTGCATCCGTGCGTATGATTAATAATAAAATCAATAGTCGGACGGTGACGACCCAAAGTGAAGGGTATCATCACTTTGGGTACAAACAGAGATATACGTACAATATGTTGCCGATATAACAGATATTGCATACTCGGTGTCCCAACTTAATATCAAACATTTAGTATTTAGTGCACAATTCCACGAAATCAGACGAAAACATATATAGGTGACATATCTAAAACTGAACCGATGCGCAAAATTACATCGCAATCGGACAAACCTTGGGAGTTTGGGTCCAAATTTAAATAAAATCGGATAACAATATATATGAGCGTAATTCGAATAGGACACAAATATGAGTTATATAAATGTGAGTCTATTTCTAGACCCATTTCAGAACGTTGTGCGAAATTGTGGGCCCATGAGCATTGAATATTTGTTGTATCATTTACTTAAATTCGGACCGAAATATATACGGAAGCTATATATAAATCTGGACCGATTCCAACGAAACTTAACACACGTCATTGTAGACGCAATGCGGTATGGTATTCCAAATTTCGTCATAAACGAACAAACATTCGAAATTGAATTCACAATTTACCTAAAATCGAGCGAACATACATATATATGGGAGTTATATCCAAATCTGAACCGATTTCAACAAAACTTTGCACACATTATTAGAAGCTTAAAACGGTATGGTATTCCAAATTTCTCTTTTAATCAGACAAAGATTGGATGTTTAGGACACCATTTACCTAAAACCGGACGAACATATATATGGGAGCTATATTGAAATCAGAACCGATTTCAACAACCCTTTGCACACATAGTTAAAGGTGCAATTTTATACGCTATGCACAATTTCGTGTAAATCGATAGCTCTCATATTTGGTTTCGCTCGATTTTAGGTAAAGGGTGCACCAAAGTCCTGATAATCTTTTGATTTGTCCGAATTGTGGTGTGAAGATCCACAACTAGGCCGATTGACACAACGTACTGAAATTAATATAGATTAATCTCTAGCAAGTTTGCTTCAAATCGGTTCAGATATAGATATATCGTAGCTTCCATATATAATTTCCACTTATTTATGTTAATTGTACACCAAATAATCAATAGGTGTCTGATTGAGATTAAATTTTAAAGGGTGCAGCATGCCGAATAGCGTGTGTCAAGTTTACTTTAAATAGATTTACAAATGCGCAAACGACTCTAAACTTGCCCAAATGAAATGAAATATAGTAGAGGTTCCAGAAAGACATAAAAATCACATATTTAAGTTCGTTCAATTTCATGTCAAATTCCTTCAAAAAGGCGACGTCTTTTCGGGTACAAATGTAGAATATACCCAAAGTGGTGAAGGGAATCACAGTCCGACTTTACTGCTTTCCTTACTGGTTTTATATTCGATGATGTACAATGAGAGCTTCTTATCGAAAACGCGAGTTTCTTATCGAAAAAATTAAAATAAGCGGAGCAGTCAAGTCGGACGGGAATGATCATATTATACCCTACTATATCTGAAAAGCTAAATCTCAAGCCTGTTTAAAGTGTGAGACCATTGAAACTCTTGCGTGATAATGGTTATATTAAACGATATTACAATAAGTGGACCACAGGAAAAATGTTAGTATATCTTCCTATCAATTTAATTTATATACATCCCTATTTCATACACTTGTAACTGTTCCATATCATATGTTCCCGGGACTTTCGCGAATGGAGGCAAACTTAAACTGTAAATATTGTAATATTTTAAGAGTATTATCAGTGGTAAAATAATTGTGAGCCTGAGAGATAAAAGCTACAAAAGAGCGTTCACTCATGCGACTTCAAATATTAGGTTGGGGAAAAATAAATCCATTATTTTTATATTTTATTTTTTCATATTTTATTATTTTTAGCTCCTGGGTGATGTTACGACTGCCGGTCAACTTCGATCATTTCTCCGATTTTATCGACATTTTCGACGACCGGCCTATCAGTGCGAGGTGCATCTTTAACATCAAAAATTCCTGAACGGCTGTTACAAAATCGAAACCATAAACACCATTCACAATTTTAGCCCCTTGGCTTGCATTTTCGCACTTGTCAAAGAAAAACTGTAAAATGTACCAAATTTTCTTTTTGTTCACTTTCATTTTTAACACCCTGTAACTCAGAACTTAATGGACCAAACAAAAACAGCAATTTTTTAGCAAATAATTTTTTTATTGCGAAATGTCACCCTTCCAACGAACATAAATCTGAAATTGTTTGATCGATACTTTACGAGAAATCTATCAGTACAGCTGAAAAAATAAATGATTTCTTTTTCCCCAAACTAATATATATGGGAAAACTGAAATTGTGTCAACAATTTGAACTTTATATATTACAAGCGGACCCGGCGAACTTCATGTCGCCCCAATAAAATTAATAAATATAAACCCCGCAAATATAATAAAATAATTGAATGTTCAATTTCAATGCAAAATATTTTAATGTAATCCAAATCAATAAAGATCAATATTGTAATCGATGTTTTTGTATTTGTTTTCCGGTGCAAAAATAAATAATGATAATGGTTTGCCTACACGCGGACAGGCAACGTACAGCTAACTGTGGGAAAACATAAAATTTCGAGATTAATCCCACAATGTAATCCATGAGTATTCTGATCTTTTGTTTGAATATTCGTGCAGTAATGTCATGCCGATCGAAGGGAATTGGCCTGTCTGCAAAAGATTTGAAATTTCAGTCTATTTCGGATTGTAAGTGAACGTGATAAATAAATCCCGGCGCCCGTAATTCCGTACGTATGTCATCGCGTCTTGAGCATAGTCATGCATTTGAAGTGGACTTCCAATATAAGTAGTTGGGAGGATGGTAAAACAACCGATGTTGGACGCATTTCTATCAGTAGCGATAGTGGGAGCATGGCCCCCAGCGGGTGTTTTTTCTGCTCCAATAATGAGTTTGTGGTCGCTCATGCAGACATTTTTGCAATTGTTAGATTATTTGTGAAAATTGTACAACGTTGATCAAATTCAATTATAGACTCACCAACGAACTATATTTGAAAAAAATTATCTTGGTTTGGTGGGGGTAACATAGAGCGGGTGCATATGCCCTTGAATCAAATTGTTTTGAAGATTGAAACAATTGGTAATTTTGAAAATAAAGAGGCCCATTATCTAATAACTCGGTAATGGCGCCGAAGTTGATCGACAACTTCGGCTTCAAAATACGTCATTTGAAAACATCCATTATATTTTTGTATATTAGACAGAAAGTGTTTTGCCTGCATTGTATTACCATAAAGCAAGGAATACAATGGCTCAGGAGAATAACCCAATGGAGGCAATTTTACCTTGCCACCAGCACAGCATAAGCCGGGAGTTTCGCATTGGATTCTCATATATCATTTCGATATCAACGCAGCGAAAGTCATTGTAGATGATTGTTGACTCGTATTCAAATACTGCGCGTTTTTCGCGGATTGTTCTCAAAATTTTCTGCATGTTTTCCGCGGATTTTTCTCAAAAAATTCTATCATAAAAAACTTCCCATTTCAATTACTGATAACCTAAAGAAAGTTTGAGTCAAATCGGTCCAGCCGTTCTCAATTGATTCGGTACTATAATTTTCAAACAAAATAAATCTTGATTTTATGGAAACCGTGAGCAAATAATGATAGCGGTTAATTTTACTCTCTCTTTTCGATTTCTTATTCTTAAATTTAACTCTAATTAAAATATAAGTAAATTTATTTTCATATGCAATAGTTTTTTCGATGCAATGACAATCCAATTGATTGTAGAAAATTAACATACATATTTTGAGAATTTTCTATAATTGACAATTACTTAAAGATATTTTACGCTGCCAATATTCGCCCAAAATATGTCCAAGAAGAACTACGAAGAGATGAAATCAAAAGGTTCGATATAAAACGTGTGGAAATGCTAATATCTTTCAAAATATATTTTGCAACATTTTTGGCGGAATTTTCTAAAAATGTTCTTTCACTTCAATTACAGACCACTAACAGAAACTTTAAGTTGAATCGGTCCAGCCGTTTCCTTAAAATAATTTTTGCAAGATTTTCGCGGATTTTTCTCAAATTTTTCTTTTATAAAAACCTTCCCACCGTAATTACCGACAACTGAAAGAAATTTTGAGTCAAATCGGTCCAGCCGTTCTAAATTGATGAGTTAGTATACATTTTTCGCACCATTTATATATATACATATATATATATATATAGATTTAAGATTTATATAAATAAGAAATATAATAATATTGTACTTCCAAAACTTCAAAATGTGGTCTGACCTTTTTTTGAAATGGCAAGAATTACAAATCTGTTCTTTTTTGTTCTTTTTGTGGTAACTTTACGAATCTAACAACAAATAAAGGAAAAATTTTCGATTTTGATTTACATTTTCCCAGAGAACAAAATATGGACCAGTTAAATATGAACCTTTTGGCCCGCTAAATATTACTTATCCCCGTCCGGGTTTTAGTCAATTTCATACCCTAAATATTAAATTTTCGTGACGATTGGCGAACTACAATGGACAGACATTACAATGGCATCAGAAACTCTTAGGACCACACAAAGGGTATACCTATGCATGTTTTGTCCCCAAGATCATACGTGTGAAATCAATAAATCAAAGAGTAATTACCAATGTATACATCACGTATCTAAATCACTACTTGTATGTGTTATTTTAGTATGTAGTAATAGCAGTGCACTTTCGCTTCAAATTCCAAATGAAATTTTCATTCATATTCAAACATTGTTTTCGTTTCCGTTAGTGATTGTCCTCATCTGCACCCAAATACCACAAAGACTGGTAGCCACAAACAAATAAAATTTTCATTCCAAAAAATTCACAGACATTCTTGCACCACGACCAGCGCACACATATACACACACCCTCAGCAAATTGTCAAGGCTATGTGTGGTTTTGGTCGATGCTGTTTTCCTTGTGTGAAAATAAAGCGTAAAAGTCATTTATTAAAAAAATATATTTTTGTTTTACAGAACAAATATTATGAACAAATACAGTATTTTTCGGTTAATTGACCCTACGGTTAATTGGTTTCCACGCTTAATTGAACCACATGATGGGTCAAAAATATTTCATTTCATAGTAAGCGGGTTCGGATAATTGGTTCCTCTGTTAATTGAACAAAAATTTGTGCAAATTTTGATGTGCAATTTACCGAAAAATACTGTATACAGTAAGGCAAGTATACAGGGAACACATTCTATAAAGAAATGCTATTGTATCATTTTAGTACATTATAGAGTGCTTTCGAATGCTTTTTGGCAGGGTATAGCTAAGACATTTAATGAAATTAAGAGCCTCGACATTTTTGGCCAGCATTTAATATTAGACAATAAAGTTTGTTACATGTATATTGCCATTGAAAGTTTGACCGGTTTTTAGAGGCATTATTAAAAGCTGTTCATTCTACCAGTGCAATCTTCTATAAACTCCAAGATACGAGTATTTTCTACAACTTGATGATGTATTGAA
The DNA here is from genome assembly GCF_032173495.1 of Musca vetustissima. Taxonomy (NCBI): domain Eukaryota; kingdom Metazoa; phylum Arthropoda; class Insecta; order Diptera; family Muscidae; genus Musca; species Musca vetustissima. The sequence goes on along the minus strand of NW_026873720.1, from coordinate 991 downwards.
TTGGAATTCATAATTTGAAATTTGAAATAATATCCTAAATTACCAGTTCTAGGAAAATATTCTATTATCTTCTATATACTGCATCGCATAGAAAAGCCTAATAATTTTCTCATTTTAATGTTATGTTTTCCATAGAATTATTACGAGCGTAATTTCAAATCGATAAGGTCTTCCCACTTTTTGATTTTTTATTCGCAAATTGAAATATAATATTCTGTACAACAATCTGCCGATGTTAAACATAATTTATAAAAATCAATACTAACTTGTTAACTTAAATTTTTTAATTTCTAAAGAATTTCATTTACTACTATGAATACCCAGCTTTTTAATTGTTTGTTCAAATAAATTCTGAACATGTTTTATAACATGCATGTTGCAATATTTGTAATATTATATGTTTGTTAAACAGAACTGAATGCTTTATATGCAAAATACTTTTCCGAAGCACTTATTTATTGTACATATTTTTGTAATAAAAAAAAACTTTGACATTTATTTCTTTACATAGAAAAAGCAGAGAAAAAGCGGTGAGGGAGCAGTATAGTCGGACGGGGCCGATACGATACCCTACACAACTACCACGAACTCTAACTTTCTGAGGATGTTTATTCCGAGCCTGAGTAATATTTCGTGATATTTGCCCCCTTATGCCCGTTTAGAGGTCAACAACACCTCTTCCTTACTTTTTCGAATATTCAGTACAGTCCTTCTAATTGCTTGTCCATATTACCTTCACGGTGGGTTGTGTTGTGATTTCGGATTATACTCGACTCGAAAACACACAAAAAATTAAGTTTTCGGTCCCTTTCATCCCAAAATTTTAATCTGATCATCACCGAAAATTGTAGGCGTTGTTCTTGACCATAACTGGAACTTCATGAAAAATTTTAAAGCCATCAGCGCGATATTTTCCCCTCTATAGTGTGTAATGGGTTACTAAATAATATCTGAAAACGTAAGCACCTGTAAATATTTGATGTAACTCCCA
>NW_026873719.1:0-148610 GCF_032173495.1 Musca vetustissima | reverse complement strand
GGTGTACAAAAGTTCCTATATATCCATCGATTTGCACGAAATTTGCATTGGGCACTTAATTAAGTCTAGAACGATGTGTGTTAAATTTCGTGAAAATCGGTTCAGATTCAGATATAGCTCCCATATATAGTTTCGCCCGATTTAAGGTAAATGGTGCACCAAAGTCCCAACATATCTTTCGATTTGCACGAAATTTGGTATAGCCTACTGAATTGGGTCTAGAATAATGTATGCTAAGTTTCCTGAAAATCGGTTCAGATTTAGATATAGCTCCCATATATAGTTTCGCCCGATTTTAGTTAAATGGTGGACCAAGTCCCTGAAATTCATTTGATTTTCACGAATTTTGACATAGCCTACTGAATTAGGTCTAGAATGACGTGTGCTAAGTTTCCTGAAAATCGGTTCAGATTTAATTATAGCTCCCATATATAGTTTCGCCCGATTTTAGGTAAATGGTCTCCCAATGTCCCTATATATTTTTCGATTTGCACGAAATTTGGTATAGCATATTGAATAAGGTCTAGAATGATGTGTGCTTAGTTTTGTGAAAATCGGTCTAGGTTTACAAATAGCTCCCATATATAGTTTCGCACGATTTTAGGTAAATGGTGCACCAAAGTTCCCGAAAATAATTAGATTTATTCGAGTTGTAGCATAGCGTATTGAATTAAGTCTAGACTGATGTGTGCTAAGTTTCGTGAAAATCGGTTCAGATTTAGATATAGCTTCCATAAATTGTTTCGCCCGATTTTAGGTAAATGGTGCACCAAAGTCCCTGCTAATCTTTTGATTGGCATGAATTTTGGTATAGCGTACTAAATTAAGTCTAGAATGATGTGTGCTTAGTTTCGTGAAAATCGGTTCAGATTTAGATATAGCTTCCATACATAGTTTCGTCCGATTTTAGGTAAATGGTGCACCAAAGTCTCTGAAAATCATTCAATTTCACGAATTTTGGCATAGCGTATTGAATTAAGTCTGGAATGATGTGTACACCTCCTATATATATTTTCGTTCGATTTTAATTAAATTGTGCACTAAAGATCCACAGCTAGGCCGATTGACACAACGTATTGAAATTAATATAAACTAATCTATGGCAAGTTTGCTTCAAATCGGTTCGTAGCTTCCATATATAATTTCGACTTATTTATTGAGACCGAATAGCGTGTGTCAAGTTTGCTTTGTACATGTCTGGCTCTCGTATGAACGCTCTAAAATTAACAAAATGGTGGACTTTTGAAAAAATATTTTTGGAAAATGGACGATTTTTTACCAAAATCCAAGTTAAAAAATAAGGAAGATCTTCACCGATTGGCTTTATCCAGGTTCATACGATAGCTATACACTCACAGAGAAACGTGTAAACATTTGAAATCGATTGGGTTATTAGTTTTGGAGTTATCGTGCCCGCCATTCGCAAAAAAAATGTGTAGAGAAAACGCGTTTAAAGTTTGAGAAGCCCTTCAGCCGTCACTTGATGCTGACACAATAAATCGGCTATATCTTCAAGAGTTCTTGAGATTTTCATTTGAAATTTTGTAGGCACATTCTATAATTAGTGTAGATTCGAATTATATCAACAAAATTTTTGACCCCGGGAATGGGGGGGGGTCCCCATAAATCGATTTACACAAATCTGTCCCACTGTGCGCAAACGACTCTAAACTTGCCCAAATGAAATGAAATTTAGCATAGGTTCCAGAAAGACATAAAACTCACATATTTAAGTTCGTTCAATTTCATTCCTTCAAAAAGGCGACGTCGTTTCGGATAAATATATACCCAAAGTGGTGAAGGGTATCATATAGTCGGCCCAGTCCGACTTTACTACTTTCCTTACTGGTTTTGTTTCTATGAAGGTCGTGTCCAATTAAAAGCTAGAGATGATCGTATGTACAATATCCTAAAGATATAACAGACATTGCATCTCGGGAGTGCCATGGAAATGAACTCGAACGAAATGTGTGAATTACATAGATTTCTGAACTAATTTCAAAAAACCCATAACCATACCATTCTGAAATCTATGAAAAATTTAATGTCAATCGGCAAGACTTTGCTTCTTTAGCTTATTTTTGGTGCACAATTTGCATGAACTCAGACGAAAATATAGAACTGGTACCATCATCTGAATGTAATTTTTTAAATCAACGTTATTCTAAGTTCGATTTGTTACGCTGTGAAGAAATTCGTCCCAATCAGACAAACCTTAGTTATTTATTTCCAATATTTATATCCAATACGCTATTCAATATTTTATTTTAGGTGAACAAATATAGGTTCCCCGGTGTACCAATTGCATAAAATCGGACGGAAATATATATACGGGAGCTATATCTAAACCTAAACTGATTTCAATAAACCTTAAGACAAAACATTTTTGAATAAATTCCACACCCGCTGTATATGCGACAAGCATGAGCTCTTTGATGCACCAGTTACATAAAATCGGATGAAGGCATAGACGAAATATATATCTAAATCTGAGCCGATTTTTACAAAACTTGATACACATCACTCAAAACTCAATTCAATCGCGTCTCAATCGGAAAGAACACAATTTATATAAAATCGTACGAAAATATATATGGGAGCCTATCTAAATCTTAACCGATTTCAAAAATTTTTTTACGGACGTCAACTTGTAGTTAATTTCGTATGCTGTGCAAAACTTGGTCTCTATCGGTCAAACGCTGGCTGTTTGGTGGTCCATTAACATCGAGCGGAAATTTATATTAGGATGGGTATAAAGAAATCCATTATGAAAATGACGATAAAATCGGAGAAATGATCGAAGTTGACCGGCATGTTAGCAGTCGTAACATCGCCTAGGAGCTAGAAATCTACCATAAAACTATTTTAAACCATTTACACAAAGCTGGATTCAAAAAGAAGCTCGATATTTGGGTGCCATACCAATTAACAGAAAAATAAGGGTAAGATGGATCGAATTTCCATCTGCGAAGCCTTGTCCAAACGGAACGTCTATCTCGTTCCCTTCCATTTCTTAAACGGATGATGACTGGAGATAAGAAATGGATCACATACGATAACCCTATATGAAAACGATCGTGGGCAAATAGCGGCGAAGCACCTCAAACGGTGGCCAAACCAGAACTAACGGCCACGAAGGTTCTGCTATGCATTTGGTGGGACTGGAAGGGCATTATTTATTATGAGTTGTTTCCAAATGACTAAACGCTAAATTCTGATCTCTACTGCCAACAACTGGACCGTTTGAAGATAGCAATTGACCAGAAACGTCCAGAATTGTCCAACAGGAGAGGTGTCGTGTTCCAACAGGACAACGCTAGGCCACACACATGTACAGTGAATCGCCAGAAGAACTTGGCACCAAGCGATTATGATATTTTTCTTGCTTTGCAAAATTTCTTTAATGACAAAAAATTTGTATCTAGGTAGGGTTGTGAAAATCGGGGTTTCATTTCCAAATAGAGAGCAGGACTTTTATGAGAGAGTCATTATTAAGTTACCTTTAAAATTGCAACAAATATTACATATAATTCATATAAAAATAATGGATTTATTTTCCCCCAACCTAATATATAGGGGCTATATCTAAATCGGAACCGTTTTCAACAACTTTTACATACATCAATCTGAACACAATTCAGTACGCTGTGTGAAATTTTGTCTCAATCGGACAAATATTGAGAGTTTGGTGCATCGGACAAAACTGTATGTGAGAGCTTGACCTAAATCCGAACCGATTTCAACAAAACTTCGCATACGGATATCTGGACCTAATTCAGTACGATGTTATCCGAAATGCACAGTACGCTGTACATTTTCGGATAAACTATAGGAGTTTGATGTACCATTAACAGAAAATTGGACAAAACTCTATATGGGAGCTATAACAAAATCTAAACCGATTTCAACAGAACTTTATATACATCAATCGGGATCTAATACAAATTTGAGTCTCAATCGGACAAATATTGAGAGTTTGGTGCACCATTTAGATAAAATCGAACGTATATATATATATATAGGGGAGCGATATAACTTAATCTGAACCGATTTTCTTCAATTTCATTAGGGTTCGCCCTTAGACCAAATAAGTGAGTGACCTGTGCCAATTTTCATCCAATTCGGATCATAAATGCATGAAAATCGGATTCCTGGCTAATACGAAACTTTTTTTCCAAAATTTATTGAATATTTTTATAATAGTTCCTATATAAATGTCTCTTTCCATTTTCTGTATGCGCTGTTGCACTGATTGCTTTGAAATTTTACATGATATTTCAGTTATGGCCAAGGACGACGCCTATAATTTTCCGTGATGTTGACATGATATTTAGGGGGTGCAATGAACCGAAAACTTTATTGTTGTCAGATTTTTTAGACGCTCTAGAGGTCTTTTGCAAATGAAAGGGGATGCGATCAGATACTTAAAACGGCTGTTTAGATGGTGATCGGTCAATATTCCAAGGGTCAAATCAACCAAAACATAACGTGACCACATTTTTATTTGATGGCATAAATATTCACCTCGGGAAATAAAGATTTCGAAAATACGCCAGGGTTAAAATGTGCTGATGTTGACGTACAATCGGTCAATAAGGTGCAAATATGGCGAAATATTGACCAGGCTCAGAATATAGAACAGCAGAAAGTTAGATTTTCGTGGAAATTGTGTAGGGTATCATATTGTCGGCCTCGTCCGACTATACTGCTCCGCTCATTGGTTGGTATTTTAATGGTTTTATACACATTTTCGAACGTTGATCAATATTTGGTATTTATTTTGAATATCATCTAATAGTGAAAGGTATAAAAACGGGATCTGGTCTGAAAATTTTGTCAACGACCTATCTTGCAATAAATATGCACGTCTCTAGAGGGTACATATACTGCAGTCATATACTCCAGTCAATTCCGAAGTAGCAATGACCATATTTTATTAGACAACAATATATTTGTAGAATTTATTTAACTAAATATCAACCTAGTCTTACTTTCCTGCTACAGGCATTAATTTCACCTTGAAAGCCAACAATTTTTTTCATTCATCGTTTTCTTCTTCTTCGAAGAAATCCCTGTTAATATTTAAGACAGTTTTCTTGGATATTTTTGCTTAATGTTTCTCAATTATCCTAATCTTGCTGTTTCCCCCTTTTTAGACATTTGTCACACACATACCCGGCATGGCGCAATCATGATGAAGAAGGTCACTTAATTTTTTTTTTATTTTTTTCTTCTTTGTCGTCGTTTTCCTTTTGCCTCCTTAAACTGCCTTAATATCCTTTTGATTAACGTAATTAAATAAATTTTCTTTTTCATATATATATAGTATATATTTTTTACTACAACTGGTGGGCAACACATATACGTATTTCTTTGCCATCTCGACTCGTTGTTCATTTGGTATATCTTGAGGCCACCACATTTTCTCTTAGTGTGTTTCCTTCCTCTCCCCTCGCACACACACACATATGAACGCATTTGCTTGTCATAATAACTTTTAACATTTCAAGAGTTTTTAAATGTTCAGATCTTTAGTATCCGTTTTTTTTTTTGGTTGAATGTACACTTCCTTGGCAAAGAAATATATTTTACTTTTACTTTTTTCTCGTCGTTTTGATGGTTGCTTGTGTGGGTGTGTGTTTTTTGCGTCTGTTGAAACTTTTCCAAGTGCTCATGATTATGTCGAGAGTGTAGAATTTGTCTGTCACTTCGAGGGACAAACATGCATACGGTTTCGCTTTTGTTATTTTCCTTTTCGGTTGTGTGTGTGTGTGTGCATGTACTCGTGCTTAGTGTATCTGTCCATCCGTCTGTGAATGAGTATAGTTATTTCTGGCAGGGCTTGTATGTGTGCATGTTTCCGCATCCGACATTTATTTTTTTTTGGTAGTTGGCTTGCATGTGTTGATCGCATTGTGTTAGGGTGTGCGTTATGATTATTTCACTTTGTCGTCGTTGACGTACTTGTCGACTTGTTTTATAAATATACTGACATTATATGTATGTATGAGTGTGCATTTGCTATGAAATACTAGCTTTATACAATGTCATACACTTTTCTGGCATTTTAGCAATTTTTTTCATATATTCTAGTCACGCTACGTTGTAGGTGTCAAAATTTAAATTATTCTCTATATTCATTTTTAAAAAAATTCTGATGGCATTTTTTTGAATACGAAGCGATTTAAATAATATCCATACACAAATTAGTACTGTAACAAATTTACCCTCTTCTCTATATTGAAAAGCTCATAACTTTACCAAAATGTTGACTTTTTCGATTTTCCTTTTGATATGAGAGAAATCCAAATAATATATATTTTCCAGCTGCATATTAAATAAAAGTTCTAAAACATTTTGTTGCTTGTAGGCAACATTGGGCCACAAAGGGTTAAAACACTTCTAGAGATGGGTAAATGATATATTATCTCCAAAGTGGAGCACGATATCTATATAAATCCACATTGAGCAATCTGCCTAACCTTATGACGTAGAAAATTTTAATTAGATTATTCCGATTAAAGCACCTCTTAATTTTATTTGGAGATCCAATAAAACTCATAGTATGCCTGTTCGTCAGTGTGTACTTTAGTATTTCGAGTTCTCATTGGGTATTAAATCTATCTGCTGAAAATCATTGTTATTGGTTCACCATTTAGGATAGCACCCATATAACTATACCCTCCCATTTGTCGTCATTTTGGGAAGCTTGGGCACGCTTTTGACTTATATTGGGTGTAATTTGTTACTTTTAATGTGCAGAATCAGCTCCAATTTGATATGGAATAAATTTGGGTAGAAAATCTACCTCCAATTTGATATTTTAGTTTAAGATTGGGTAAAAATGTTCATACCAAAAACCAGTAAGGAAAGTAGTAAAATCGGACTGGGACCGGCGAATATAAGATACTCTTCACAACTTTGAGTATATTCTAAATATATTTATCTATATCTAAACCGACAAACATCAATCTCTACACATGTCATCCTGCAAGCTATTTAGCATAGCTTGTAAAAAGATTTAAAGCAAACTTGACACACGATATTTGGTATGAGAGACGGTTAAAAATTTTATTTCAACCAGACATCCATTGATAACATGGTGCACAATTAACATGAATAGGTCGAAATTATATACAGAAGTTGTGCTATATCTATATATGAAACGATTTCATGGATACTTGCCAGAGATTAATTTATAATTACTTCAGTAAATTGTGTCATTCGACCTAGCTAAGGATCTTTAAAGCATCATTTACTTAAAATCGGACAAAGAAGATATATATATATATATATATATATAGGAGGTGTATGTAAATCTGAACCGATTTTCACCAAACTTAGCACACATTCATTTAGACTTAATTTAATACGCTATGCCAAATTTCGTGCAAATCGAAAGATAGATAGGGACTTTGTTACACCATTTACCTAAAATCGGATGAAACTATATATGGGAGCTCTATCTAAATCTGAAGCGATTTTCACGAAACTTAGCACGCATCATTCTAGGCTTAATTCAGTAAGCTATGCTAAAATTCGTGCAAATCGAATGCTATTCATGGACATTGGTGCACAATTTACCTTAAATCGGGCGAAACTATACATGGGATCTATATCTAAATCTGAACCGATTTTCATTAAACTTAGCACACAAAACTCTAGACTTAATTCAGTGTGCTGTGCCAAATTTCGGGTGAACCAACTACATTAAATCGGACGAAAATATATATGGGAGCTATATCTAAATCTAAATCGATTTTAAAGAAACCTGGCACACATCATTCTAGAGTTAGTTAAGTACGCTGTGCCAAATTTCGTGCAAATCGAAAGATATATAGGGTCTTTGGTCCACCATTTACATTAAATCGGACGAAAATATATAAGGGAGCTATATCTAAATCTGAACCGATTTTCAAGAAAAACTTAGCACACAACATTCTATGCTTAAATTAGTGCGCTGTGCTAAATTTCGTGAATATCGAAGGATATTTAGGAACTTTGGTACACCATTTACCTTAAATCAGACGAAAATATATGTTGAAGCTATATTTAAATCTTAACCGATTTTTCCCTATTTCAATAGGGTTCGTCCTTGGGCCAAATGAATGAGCTGTGTCAAATTTGATCTAATTCGGAGCATAAATACGACGTGTACTTTGTTAACAATTTAACATGGACATACAGACAACGGACATGCGACTTAGAAAGTGAAAGTTAGAAAGTATCTCCTTTCCTTTTGCCTGTTACAAACATATGCACAAGGACATAATATCCTGCATCACAGTGGAGTGAAGGGTATAATTAACCAGTGAGCGGAGTAGTATATTCGGACGGGGCTTAACTTAACGTTATTTGCACCCTCTTGTAACCTGACTAAAGATATTACTAATATTCAGTAGACGAGGGATATACTTGTCCAGATTCTCTTTACCGTGGGTTAGATTGTGGCCTATAGATCGACTCAAAAAAAAAAAAAAAAAACACAAAATGTTAAGTTTCCGGTCCACTTCATCCCAAAATTATTGTCTGATTATCACCGAAAATTATAGGCGTTGTCCTTGACCAGGGCAAATATATACGCCATAGAATACAAATTTTGTCATTTTTCACACAAAAGTCAGGGTCCATTTGACCCGCTAAATATTGACCGATCTTTATCAAAACAGGCATGCTTATTCTTTGGCCCGATCCCCTTCTCCATGAAAAAATTCGCGGTGTTTGGGTCATAATTGCGGCCTCTGGAGCGACCAGAAAATCAAATAAAAATAAAGTTTTTGGTCCATTTCATCCCCTAAATATTAACCGATCTTTTCCAAAAACAATAGGGGTCTTCATTGGCCAGAACCCATTCTACATGCCAAATTTCGTGAAGATTGGTCCATAATTGTGGCCTGTATCGTGTTTACAAATTATAATGGAGAGACGGACGGATGGACACACATGTCTAGATCGACTCAGCTAGACGTGATATGACGATCGGTATATCGGTGGGCCTAGGACTAATATTTCGCGGCGTTACAAACTTTTGGGGCTGCACAAAGCTATAATACCCTGAGAACATAGTTTTGTAGGGTATAATAATGACTCATACTTCGGTGTCCCCTAGAACGGTATCCCACATTATTCGGTATTTTCCGGATTTCAACATAATTAACTCTAATTTGATATTTTGTTTTTACATTTTACCACATAAACGACAAATAAAAATTTGTAAACGAAGTACGGTTCCCATGTATTATCCGAATGAATTGATATTTTCCACACGGGATTTAGGAATTTCTGTGCTTCTGAATGAATTTGAGGTTTCACTTGATTTGAAGAAATTCCTAATCTTTTATGATAATGTCTGGTAGATATTTCTATCTGATGCTTAGCCGGTTAATTGCGATGTTGAAACATTATCGATAACTACCTCAATGGCCACTTTCCTCGTAGGTACCGACTTGTCGCTATGGAGTTCCTTCCTATCTCCTCTAATATTTGAAGCTTCTCCTCGAGTTGAAAGATTCACATGTATTACTGTTGTCTTGAAAACAGTGGTATTCCTAACGTTCGTCAAGGCCGTACAATCCCAGATATAGGTCGGGATACCCACTTGGTTAGAGGAGTAAAAGTCCATTTTGTCCCTCCCGCCTAGCGTTTATGCCTTAGTGCAGCTCCAAAAGGTATCGTCCATGTCTGCAAACCCTGAAACACTGATGTTTTTGCGGTCGCCTAAGACCCCAGCGTTATAGAGTTGGTTCTAAGAGAGAACTGATCTAAGTCAGTAAACATTGGATATATAGGATCACAGGAAGCCTATCACTTCCTCCCTCAAAAACTCTCGGACTGATCACTACCGTTTGTAGTGATTTGTAGCTATAAAATTATTTTATCCGGGTTTCCTCTATACGTAACCAATGGACGCGTCCGATAGCCCTTAGCTTTGCTTCCCGCATACCTTAATACGCAATAGAAAAAATTACCAATTAATACAAGTTTTACAATGCCCCCTGACAATTTTTGCCGATTTAATCAATGCTCCTCCACTTTAACATAATTACCAGATTCCCTGTCAAAAAACACTTCTAATGTCATCCCATTCAATTATTTACCTTGTAGATAAATTTGCAATTTTCCAAAAAAATAATCTCCATGACTATAGTTTTCCCCTATCCAAATGCCAATGGCAATCTGTAAATCTCCGAACAAAATTGCTGTTCAATAGAATATTTTCGATCATGAGAATAGAACACAATTTCAATTATAATATATCGTATTTACTCATACCTAAAATATCTGCTGGAAAATCGTTTATTATCATGATTGTTTGCTGCCGGTTGAATCAATGCCTGGATTCATTATTGAACATCAAAAAGCTCGGAGCCAGGCTAATTTAAAATGTCAGCAACATAAAATAGCATTACGGCAACAAATAAAATGGTCAGATTTATATCTTTTTGGCAATATACATATTTCAATAGGAAAGTAGTGCCACTGCTGATACTCCTCATCATCATCAGCATTGTCATTATCATCAGCTAAAGGGAATCAACAACACAACCATGGCAACTTAATAAACCATGATGCCGATGTGTGTGCTGTGCCAGTACAGCATCAACATATTATCCGATATCATCTGTTTTTATCCTTCATTCGCAAAATTAGGCAGCTTTTCATTTGACAACTGGAATCATCATTTTTGTCACTCACCCAGAAAGATGAAAATCTACGAAGTCGTTATGGTTGTAACTTTTTGTGCAAAGTGAATGAAACAGAATACTGGCTGCTTAATGGCTAAATTAAGTAGGTCTTATACGGGTTCTGGACTTGTTTTTCCCTAATGAAGTTCTTCTGTTGATGAAGGATATTTTGACATAAGATCGGAATCTAAAATTTATTAAATTGATTTTTTATTGGTAAGGAATAAACTCAATTAAAATGATGACAATGTGAACTGCAAAAGTTACAGATTATAAATAAATTTTTAAGTATATCAATAGCTTAGCTGCCATCGGAACCCAAAATAACAAGTTTTTCCCAATATAATCAGAGGGACTATTAGATTTGGAAAGTGGTATACGTTAAATTTTTAAAGAACTATTTCTGAAAGCCATGCTGGGCTATATGAATGGATTTTTTTAAGCGAATTTTCTCAAGAACTTTCTGGATAAAGTGGGTGGATTTTTAAAGACAATTTTCTCAAGAACATTCTGATATACAGTCGTGCAATTCATAAAAAAAATTCAAGGACTGATAGATTTTTTAACAAAAATTTTTCCAAGGACTGACGTGGATTTTTTAAAGAAAAAAATTTAATGAAGAGTTCATATATAGGCATAGATTTTTTAAAAGTATTTTTTTTTTCAAGGACTTCCTGATATATAGACTATATATATAGATATATATGATATATAGATATATAGGCATACCTTTTTTACAGAAAATTTTGCAAGGACTGGTTGCTATATAGGCGTAGATTTTTTAAAGAACATTTTTCAAGGACTGGTTGCTATATAGGCGTAGATTTTTTAAATAACATTTTTCAAGGACTGATTGATATATAGGCGTAGATTTTTTAAAGAACATTTTTTAATGACTGGTTGATATGTAGGGGTAGATTTTTTAAAGAACATATTTCAAGGACTGGTTGCTAATAGGCGTAGATTTTTTAAAGAACATTTTTCAAGGGCTGGTTTGATTTTAGGCGTAGATTTTTTAAAGAACATTTTTCAAGGACTAGTTGATATTTAGGCGTAGATTTTTTAAAGAACATTTTTCAAGGACTGGTTGATATTTAGGCGTAGATTTTTTAAAGAACATTTTTCAAGGACTGGTTGATATATAGGCGTAGATTTTTTAAAGAAAAATTTTCAAGGACTGGTTGATATATAGGCGTAGATTTTTTAAAGAACGTTTTCAAGGACTGATTGATATATAGGCGTAGATTTTGTAAAGAACATTTTTTAATGACTGGTTGATATGTAGGGGTAGATTTTTTAAAGAACATATTTCAAGGACTGGTTGCTAATAGGCGTAGATTTTTTAAAGAACATATTTCAAGGACTGGTTGCTAATAGGCGTAGATTTTTTAAAGAACATTTTTCAAGGACTAGTTGATATTTAGGCGTAGATTTTTTAAAGAACATTTTTCAAGGACTGGTTGATATTTAGGCGTAGATTTTTTAAAGAACATTTTTCAGGACTGGTTGATATTTAGGCGTAGATTTTTTAAAGAACATTTTTCAAGGACAAACTGCTATATAGGCGTAGATTTTTTAAAGAACATTTTTCAAGGACTGGTTGCTATATAGGCGTAGATTTTTTAAAGAACATTTTTCAAGGACTGGTTGCTATATAGGCGTAGATTTTTTAAAGAACATTTTTCAAGGACTGGTTGCTATATAGGCGTAGATTTTTTAAAGAACATTTTTCAAGGACTGGTTGCTATATAGGCGTAGATTTTTTAAAGAACATTTTTCAAGGACTGGTTGCTATATAGGCGTAGATTTTTTAAAGAACATTTTTCAAGGACTGGTTGCTATATAGGCGTAGATTTTTTAAAGAACATTTTTCAAGGACTGGTTGCTATATAGGCGTAGATTTTTTAAAGAACATTTTTCAAGGACTGGTTGCTATATAGGCGTAGATTTTTTAAAGAACATTTTTCAAGGACTGGTTGCTATATAGGCGTAGATTTTTTAAAGAACATTTTTCAAGGACTGGTTGCTATATAGGCGTAGATTTTTTAAAGAACATTTTTCAAGGACTGGTTGCTATATAGGCGTAGATTTTTTAAAGAACATTTTTCAAGGACTGGTTGCTATATAGGCGTAGATTTTTTAAAGAACATTTTTCAAGGACTGGTTGCTATATAGGCGTAGATTTTTTAAAGAACATTTTTCAAGGACTGGTTGCTATATAGGCGTAGATTTTTTAAAGAACATTTTTCAAGGACTGGTTGCTATATAGGCGTAGATTTTTTAAAGAACATTTTTCAAGGACTGGTTGCTATATAGGCGTAGATTTTTTAAAGAACATTTTTCAAGGACTGGTCGATATATAGGCGTAGATTTTTTAAAGAACATTTTTCAAGACCTATATAGAGATTTTTTAAAGAACATTTTTCATGGTTCTATATAGGATTTTCAAGGAGATATAGGCGTGGATTTTTTGGAGAACATTTTTCAAGAGACTTTTAAAGACAATGTTATTAAGGTCTCAGAGCTATATAGGCGTGTATTTTTAAAGAACATTTTTCAAGACCACAGATAGACAATGTTTTTAAGGATTCTCAGAGCTATAGGCGTGGATTTTTTAAAGACAGACTTTTAAAGACAATGTTATTAAGGTCTCAGAGCTATAGGCGTGTATTTTTAAAGAACATTTTTCAAGTCCTGACAGAGACAACTTTTTTAAGGACAATGTTTTTAAGGATTCCCAGAGCTATAGGCGTGCATTTTTTAAAGACAGTTTTCTCAAGGATTCTCACAGCTATAGGCGTGAATTTTTTAAACAAAATTTTCTCAAGGATTCTCAAAGATATAGGCGTGCATTTTTTAAACAATTTTTTTCATGGATTCTCAGAGCTATAGGCGTCTATTTTTTAAAGAAAAGGATGCTCAGATCTATAGGCGTTGATATTTTAAAGACAAGGATTCTCAGAGCTATAGGCGTATATAGTTTAAAGAAAATGAGTCTCAGAGCTATAGGCGTTGATTTTTTAAAGACAAGGATATTTAATGTAAATTGTATAAAGGACTATAAGAGCTATAATCGATGATTTTTCAAGATAGTCTATAGGATTGAATTTTTAAATTTTCTCATATTTGTCAAATAAGTCCTCATCAAGTAGGTTAACCCTGCAAAAAGTTCTAATGTACATGTCGTTTAAAAGGTATGATTTTTCAAGACAAATACCTCTGTCTAGATGTGTCTTTAAAGAATATGTTTTCAGGTACTATCAGGGCTATTGGCATGGATTTTTCAGCGAGCTGTAATCGTTGATTTTTTAAATAATATGTTTTTTATCAGAAAAATCAACGTATACAGACATTTTTCAAGATTATTTTTTGAGGAACTAACATACCTTCCAGAGAATATTTCTTGGGGGAACATCAGACACATTCTTTTGAGCCACTATCGGGCGCGGATTTTTTTATATATTTTTTGAGGAACTATAAGCCGTGGATTTCTTTAAAAATATTTTTTGGAGGAATTATTAGCCGTGGATTTCTTAATGAAAAACATTTAAGGACTCTCAGGATTGGATTTTTTGAAGAATACTTTTGAGGGGCTATCAGGCGTGGATTTCTTAAAGAATATTTTTTGAGGAGCCTATAAGGCGGGTCTGTAAATAATATTTTTCAGTTTTTATTTGTTTTTTACTTACATTTCATGTGATAGATGTGTAACAGTTTTTCTTTTCATTCCATTCCCAATACACCCGTTGACCCATACACCACTGCCACTCCTCCACACCTGTGTTATATTACACATAGGAATTCTTTGCAATTTGATGAACATTCACAAGCGAATAAACGTCATTGTCTGTAAATTGACCTGATTCCGACTGTAACCTATTTTTTGCCTTTGTTTTGTTTGTTGTTGTTCATTTCTCTTTTCTGCTTCATATATTTGTAAGTGGCATCATGGGACATTTTTATACAACATGGCCCATATGTTCCATGCATAATTTGTATACTGGTTAAATAAGTTGAAAGCAAAAAAGAAACAAAATCACAAATGCACAAAAAAACGAAACAAAATAATAGAAAAGAAAATGGTAAAACAATTGTTCCAGCTGAAAACAAACTTAAGATACTAATCAAAAGACACAAGAACAATAGACATTGTTTTCATGCGGAAACATGACTTCAAACACGAAGCACCGAAACACCATTGTCACAGAGGCAGTCATCAGCCCTTCGCACGTTAATAGGCACAACAAACATATTGTACTGGTATTTAAGGATATGGTCTCAATAGATAAAAGGAACAGAAATAACAACGACAACAACAAGAACAGCCACAGCAACATGGTGAACGCCAGAAAAAGCAACACCATTATTGTCTTGTAGTATTCATCGTCGTCATCTTTTAGCAAAGAACAAAAGCCAAGAAAATATGTTTGGAGAGTCCCAGCAGCAATAGTGGAAGAAACAAGGGTTGCCATATCTTTGTTTTTTTTATTCCAGTCTTGCAAAACATAATCTCAGATTCAGGTGTGGATTCCTTCAAGAATATTTTTATGTGGTCCTGCATTTTTTAAAGAATTATTTTCTAAGGAATTATCTGAGATATAGGCGTGGATTTTTAGACATTATTTTCTAAGGACCGTCTAAGTTAACGACTTGGATTTCCTAAAGAATATTGTCAACGGGATTTGTTTAAAAAGTATTTTCTAAGACATTTTATGAGCTGTAGGAGTCGTTTTTTTTAAAGAATATTTTCTCTGGGATTATTTGAGTTTTAGCCATGGATTTTTAAAGAGAATTTTCAAAGGAATTATCTGAGTTGTAGGAGTGGATTAAAAAAAATTCTAAGGGATTATCTGAGTTGTGGGAGTGGATTTAAAAAAAATCTTAGGGATTATCTGAGTTGTAGAAGTGGATTTTGAAAAAAAATATTTTCTAAGGTACTATCCGAGTTATAGACGTGGATTTTTAATGAATATTTTCTACTGGATTAACAAAGGACTAACAAAGCTAAATGCGTGGATTTTCTCCTGGATATTAGAGCTATAGGCGTGGATTTGTATACCATTCACCACACGGTGGTACAGGGTATTATGTCTTTGTACATATGTTTGTAACAGGCAAAAATAATCGAGATAGACCCAGAATATGAATAGAATCACTTTCTGTCAATTTATCCGTTCGTCCGTCCATATATTTTTGTTAACAAAGTACAGGTCGCATTTATGATCCGATTTAGATAAAATTTGGCACAGGTCACTTGATTGGCCCAAGGACGAACCCTATTGAAATTGGAGAAAATCGGTTCAGATTTAGATATAGCTCCTATATATATTTGCGTCCGATTTTATGTAAATGGTGCACCAATGTCCGTATATATCATTCGATTTACACGAATTTTGGCACAGTGTACAGAATTGAGTGTAGAATTACGTGTGTTAAGTTTCGTGAAAATCGGTTCAGATTCAGATATAGCCGCCATATATATTTACGTCCGATTTTAGGTAAATAGTGCACCAAAATCCCTATATATCCTTCGATTTGCACGAAATTTTGCATAGCGTACTGAAGTGAGTCCGGAACGACTATACTACTTTCCTCACTGGTTAAAGATAATTTTCTTCAGGATTTTTAGAGCTATAGGTGACAATTTTTAAAAATATTTTTCCCCTGGATGTTAGAGTTATAGGAGTGGATTTTTAAAGATAATTTTCGCAAGGATTTTTAGAGATATAGGCGAGAATTTTTAAAAATAATTTTTAGAAGGGTTATTATATGCGAGAATTTTTAAAGACAATTTTCGCCTGGATATTAGCATGGATTTTTAAAAACAACTTTCTGGAGGATTTTTCAAACACAATTTTCTCCAGGATTATTAGAGTTTCAGACTTGGTTTTTTTTTAAAGACAACATTCTGAAAGATTTTTAAACACAACTTTCTCATGGAATATTAGAGCTTCAAGCGTCGATTTAGATTGATTTTTTGATTTTTAAAGACAATTTTCTCAAAGATTTTAAAAAAAATTCTCTGGGATTTTAAGGATTGTTAGTGCTATAGACGTGGATTTTTTAAAGAAAACTTTTAGAGCTATAGCCGTGGTACGAGGTTAAATATTTTTTAAAAAATATTAGAAAAAAATTTTAATAAGATACCATAGGAACTACAACGTGGATTTATGAGCATTAAGGTACCATCGGAACCATAAGCGCGAATTTTTTAAACATTTTTAGATTTTTTTGTAATAAATTATAGGAGGATTTTTTTATACAATTTTTATTGGGGACCATCGGAGCCATGGGAGTGGATTTTTGACAAATTTTTAAAAGGGACCATCGGAGCAATACATTTGTATTGTGAACATCTGATATATAGGCGTCTATCTTTTTAAGGAACCATTTCTATAGAGACCGTCTGAATCATATCTGTGAATTCTAGCCATGCCTGTCTGCCTGCATTTTTTCGATATTTTAAAGGTCTTAGTTGTATTTTCCCCAAAAAAACATGGGCCTATTTTGGGATATAGGTCCATCGCCTCATTTAAAAGTCCCGCCCTTTTTACGTTAGTTTAATGGTAATTTTATATTCAAGTTTTTGGAGTCTGACTCACATATATCCGGATTATGATCAATATAAGACATTGTTTATGTATAGTCCTCATAAATAGGTCCCTTATTTTCCCACCAAAGTAGCTGTAATTTGGCATTTTGGGATCAAGCTTTGTAGAAAGTTTCCGATATGGCTTTATATAATTATATGAACCCCATGTAAATGTCTCTCCACATTTTACATAATTTTATGGACCTAGACCTATATTTATATTGGCATTTGGCGTATTGTTATTTTGCATTGTTCTTTTTGCAGGAAATTGTCCGTAGACATCCAAATTTTGACATAGCCCCTAGGTGCTAGGACCAAATTTTCCAACCGAAATGGGCATTCCGAGTCCAGAGAATTTTTAAGTTTTTAATGTTTCAAGCTAGATTTTCAAAGCGAAGTTTTTTTTAATTCTGACACAGTGCCTTATGTAAATGTCAAACCGTGACCTTGGAAAATAAATATGTTCCTGACAGGATATTCACAAAATCATAACCCTCATACAAATATCTCGACTTATTAAGTAATTTTAATATAATAATATAACATCAAGTGAAAAAGAGAGTTTCCATTTTCACTTGATTTTATGGAGGTATGTTTTATGGATGTATACACTTGGCTCTTTCAAAAATGAACATTACAATGACTTTCTCTTCTATATTTCGATTTTTAGAGAAATTTCTGAAGAGACTATTACATATTAGCGGACAATTTCTCTTAGTAAAAATTCCCTCAAATGGCAACCCTGTAACTGCTACTGCTAACAAATCCAAATGAAATGAATTTTGTTTCCACTCTTACATGGGCCAATGAACGATAATCGTGGTATGAGCGTAGGCCGCCAAGTGGTTAATGCCCGTAGTTACGGCGTCGAGAAATTCAGATGACTGCCGTGAGGGGAAGGAGAGTGGTAGCTTAAAGTAT
This sequence comes from Musca vetustissima, assembly GCF_032173495.1. Lineage (NCBI taxonomy): Eukaryota > Metazoa > Arthropoda > Insecta > Diptera > Muscidae > Musca > Musca vetustissima. The sequence goes on along the minus strand of NW_026873719.1, from coordinate 130,412 downwards.
ATAACGATTGCCACTAAACATTCTAGCAAGGACACTCATATATAATTTAATCCTAAAAGAATTACCAGAGGATAGAAAAAAACAAAAACACACATATAAAAACAACAACAAATGTGTAGGATAGAAATGTGAACACTCAAACACACACACAAATATATATATATGTAAATAAACAAATTAGAGACACAAATGTATCTACAAATGCACAGACCAAATATTCACACGTTTTTACACAAAACACTTACGCCCAGCCAACCATCCATGCATACATAAACCCACCTAATATATCGTTCCCCCATCCCCTCTGCCAAAACAAACAAGGATATGTTTTTTTTTGTAATAGTCCCGGAACTCATACAGGGATATAAACAAAATAATAACATAAAGTCAACGAGGCCTAACTTGCAAAGCTTAATAAAAATGGGATATTGTGAAAATGTAAGCAACAGTCAGAGAGGGAGATCCAAAGGACTTTTAGGGCTTAGAATTTGCTGGGACCCTGTGCATGTGAATATGTTGTTTTGTAGGAACATTTATACAGTTACATTCATACAAGTATACATATGTATTTAGTTCTTGTTGTTGTTCTCGCACACAACAACACTGTCCCACATACACAATTGTGTGGCAAGTCAACAATACAATGTTGTGGAGTACTCTTTCGGCTATACTCGAAGCAAAAATGTTAATTAAACTTTTTTTCTTTTTTTTGTAGTTGTTAACAATTTGTTGTCGTTGTTGTTGTTTGTTTTATGAAGAAGCAACAACGGAGACAATGAGTGGTGAAGTCTCACAGCGTTTTTGTTAACAAAAACAGAAAAACTGAATGACCCAGTTTCATTTGTTTTTCTTTTTATTATTATTTGAATGTTTTATTAATGAGAATTGTGACAACCTTTAGTGTAAAAGGGAGGAATGTGTTTCGTTTCATGCCCCACATCAGTAGGTGTGTGGAAGGTATTTAATGTTAATGTTTTGCTTAAAGTTGCATGTTAAACAAGTAAATTGGTTCATTCCGGGCATTTTAAAAATATGTTCCTTCTAAAAGTCATCAAATGTTGTATCACATATCTCAAAGTTATGCACGCCCTTCCGACTGTTTGCAAATATTTTGCAAAAAGAACAGCAAAATCCCAATACCTTGAGAGCGTATACGTACTGCAAATCATGAGAATTCATTTTGTATACGCCCCATATCTTGGAAGGTCATCACTACATCGCACAACGATGTAAGCAATGCACTGCTCATTTATTCGGCTCAGGGACGAACCCTATTGGAGAAAAACAATTCAGATTTGGATATATGGTGCCATATACATCCTTGTCTGATTCCACAATAGTTTACTCAAGCAACAACCTTTGTCCGATTGAGACAAAAATGTGTACACCTCACCTAATTGATGATAGAATGATATGTAACAGGGTGAGATAAAAACCTGCAACCAAATTCAGACTGCTGTCATTACTAAGCCACTCGTCCGAAAGCTGTTAAAAATTTTCCAGAGACAGCTCATTATATTGTTTACAATTTTCCACAAAAAAGTTATTCGTGATGGAACAGAAAAGAGCTAAAGAGCGTGGCCGAAAGTGGTGAACTGCCGAATTTGGTTTTCTTCGATGAGAAAACATTCGTTGTACAGCAGTTTGTAAACAAACAAAATGATCGTGTTTATTTGCCAAAGGGGGCTGAAGATGTGAACTTTCGGATGGCCACCAAAACTCAAGCGCCAGCTATGGTGATGATGTAGCACGCCATAACTGCCGATGGAAGCTCTTCGCTCGTATTAATCGAATATCATAAGAATAAATGCTGAAAATTATCGCGAAAATGCTGAACATTAAAAGCCTTGGGCACGCAAACTTTTGGCCGCAGACCTTGGACATTCCAACAGGACCATCCTGAGTGGGACGCGCCACCCAAGAATGGTTATAAAATTAGGTTCCTCGCTTAATTTCCAGCGCACAATGGCCACCAACTACTCCTGATACCAATCCGTTGGACTATTGTGTCTGCTCTTTGCTCGTATTAATCGACTATCATCAGAATAAATACTGAATATTATCGCGAAAATCTTTTGAAGGGTGTAATAAAGCCTTGGGCACGCAAAAATTTTGGCCGCAGACCTTGGACATTCCAACAGGACCATCCTGAGTGGGACGCGCCACCCAAGAATGGTTACAAAATGAGGATCCCCGCTTCATTTCCAGCGCACAATGGCCACCAACAACTCCTGATACCAATCCGTTGGACTATTGTATCTGGAATATTTTGAAAATCAAGGTTGGCACTAAAAATATAAAGGTGTCGATCACCTCAAGCAAGCGCTTGAGGACCGGCGAAATGGGCCAAAATACCGCAAATCAATAATCGGGTAGCGTGTGATGGTTTCATTGGCCGTTTGAACGTCATAATTCGCGCCAAAGGTGACCAATTCGAACAAATCTAAAATTATTCTAAATTTTGACGCTATTTCCGACATTTTTGCTTTCATTCAATAAAATTTAAAAAAATGTGCAAAAATTATGGCGTTTGACTTTGTTGCAGTTTTATTTTTATCTCACTCTGTATACAGTTTTGTCGAAATCGCTTCAGGTTTTGATACAGCTACCAACTATATTTTCGTCCGATTTGACTAAAATGGTGCACCACGCTCCTAAGAGTGTTTGATTGATTGAGACGGAATTTCGTATTGAGATACAATTAAAAGGCACAAGGTCCCCAAGTTTCTTGTCGGCAGCTTTTGGGCTGCTGAAAATAAAACTTTGCTGACCTCAATATATTGGTCGGTAGTAAGTACTGCGACATCCGTGTGTCTTGCGTATATATGTGATAAGCATTCCAAAATGCTCGAATGCTGCCCTCAAAAATTGCGCAGTTTGTCTCCTTATGACCCCATTTAACCACTTAAATGAGAAAGCGACAATCTTACCCATACATCGACACATGCTCTTCTGCCTTGGGTCACCTATATCATAACATCATTTTCATGATCCAGAGAGAAAGAGAGAGAGTTCCAAGGGTACAAGATATAACCACTAGATCAACTGGCCCAGTGTTTTAACCTAGGCAATTAATTGAATTTAAGACAAGGTATTCAAAATAAAATTTAATTAAAAAAAAAACATTTTTCCATGAGTGTATTTAAAAAATACACAACATTTTTAACAACACTATAACACAACTTGTTACTGTGTAAATGTTACTAACTGAATAAGTAAATGATTTGCTATTGCTGTTGTTTGTTCCTACATGATTTGGTATGAGTGAATGACAATGTAAAATAAAAGTTAACGAGACATGTGGTGAAAATTTATTTTTAAACAAGAAAAAAGTTTATCACACACCAACACGTATGTGTGTGTATATTTTTCGCATATAAATTTTATCCACTTATCGCACATTTTCTTGTTTCAGTTAGTGCACTGAAGGAATGACTAAAGTTAACAAAAGATGGACAATGTAATGTTTTTAAAGAAAAAAAAAACAAAGTTGTAAAAAAAACATAAAGTTATTATCAAATGTGAAGGAAAAGGAAGGGGAACATTAATAACTTTATCATATTCCTAGCTGGAATAAAATAAATCATTTTATGACAGCTTTTCCTTTGAAGGAACAATCTTAAGAATTTCCATACAGTTTTAAAATGACGATTATTTATTAAATTTAATTTTATTTATTATCAATATATATTTTAAATATATAAAGATATACAAATAATATTTTTGTTTATTTTCAGGTATGTATTTAGTTTAGAATGGTATGAGGGTAAGTCATTACCACATGGTACAACGAGGATCACTGGAACGATTTTTTAAGATTAATATTAATCCTAGGAATAAGTTAAAACTCCTTTTGTATATCTTGTGACTGTTTTAAAGGTCCATATATAATTTATAATTTTTATTTTAAAGTCCATAGGCGTGGAATTTTTAAGAATTGTTAAAGGGTGTCAAAACTTGTTTTGATTTAATTCGAATCTACTCTAATTCTGGAATGTCCCTACAGAATTTCAAGTGAATATCTCAAGAACTCTTGAAGATATAGCCGATTTATTATGTTAGCACCAAGACACGACAAGAGTGATTCTCAAACTTTAAACGCATTTTTCTCGAAATAGTTTTTTATGAATGGCGGGCACGATAACTGAAAAACTAATAATCTAATCGGTTCCAAATTTTGACACGTTTCTCTGGGAGTGTATAGCTCTCGTATGAACTGGGATAAAGCCAATCGGTGGAGATCTTCCTTATTTTTTAACTTATTTAGGCGATTTTTCAACAAAAAATTTTCACAGTTCCGACATTTTGTTAATTGTTGTGCGAAGTCAATAATCCTAGTTCATACGAGAGCCAGACATGTAACACAGTTGGAATTTTCGGATTCCGTTGTTCGAGTGAAGAGTTATCATGCCCGCCATTAAAAATAAGGACTTTTTTCGATCACAAAAACAAAAACAAAACAACAACAACAATTTTTTATAAATTATTTTTCTTCCTTTTTTAATCTTCAAATATATATATGTAAACTTACAAACCTTAAGCATTAGTATTCATTTACCAGCCCATTTAAAATCTTAAAAATACAAAATCGTGAATGGGGGGTTCCCCTTAAAGGATTAAAGGATTGCATTTTTCTAATATAATAATATTACCCTTCACCACACTGTGGTACATTGTATTATGTCTTTGTGCATATGTTTGTAAAAGGCAAAAGGAAACGAGATAGACACATGGTCCCTTTTGAGGATATGCATAGAATCACTTTCTGAGTCGATTTATGCATGTCCGTCTGTTGGTATTAAATTGTAAACAAAGTACAGGTCGCATTTATAATCCGATTTGGATGAAATTTGGTACACCTCATTTGTTTGGCCACAGGACGAACCCCATTGAAATTGGGAAAAATCGGTTCAGATTTAGATATATCTCCCATATATATTTTCGTCCGATTTACGGTAAATGGTGCACCAAATTCCCTATATATCTTTCGATTTGCACGAAATTTAGTACAGTATACGGAATTAAGTCCAGAGTGATGTGTGTTAAGTTCCGTGAAAATCGTGAAAATATAGCTCCCATTTTATAGATATGGTGCATAAGATAAATTTGACATACTAAATTAGATCCTGTTTGATATTTATAAAGATTTGTTGAAATCGGTTCAGATTTAGATATAGCTGTGCACCAAACATTCTATATTTATTAAAATAGGTCCACATATATGTATACGAAGTTTTGTGAACATCGGTTTGGATTTGGATATAACTCCCCTATAACGATTTTTTGGTAAATGATGTACCGAACTCCCGATGATTGTCCGATTAATAAAAAATTTGACACAGCGTATTGAGATATGTCCATATTAATGTATACGACGTTTTGTGAAAATCGGTTCAGTTTTAGGTGGAGCTCCCATATATAGGTTTGTCCGATTTTTGTATGTATGTGTATGGGTTTTTAATTGGTTCAAATATCTATGTAGATCACACATTTAGTTTCACCCCATTCCATTTCAATGCTCCTCCTCTTCTATCTACGGAATGTTCTATCTATAGGCCAGCCTTTTTAGGAATATTTTAAAGGTTCATAGGCCTGTATTTTTAAGCAATTGACTAAAGTTGCCAAGCGTGGCTTTTAAAATAATATTTTGAGGGCCAATAGACTTGACTTTTAAAAGAATATTTTGAGGCTCCGTATGCGGGAATTTTTAAAGAATCGACTGAAGTTCATAAGGTAAGCTAGGAAAATATTTTTGCCTTTATAGGAATACTTTTAGGGTTCATTGACTCGCCTTTTAAATTAATATTTTGAGGGTCCATTTTAAAAGATTTTTTGACGGCGTGGCTTTTAAAATAATGTTTTGAAGGTCCATAGGAGTGGTTTATTTAAGAATTGGCAAATGTTGACGGGATTGGATTTTTAAAGAATTTTTGAATTGTAAAAGAATAAATTGAGGGTCCATTGGTGTGGCGTTTTAAAGTATATTGTTAAAAAGTAGAAGTACTCCGAGGCTTTTAAAATAATAGTTTATACAGCTTTATACGTGATTTTAAGAGAATATTTTATGGGTCCATAAACTTGGTTTTCAAAATAATACATTATGGGTGTATTTTTAAAGATTTTTTAGGCGTGGCTTTTAAAAGAATATTTTGAAGGACTGTGGATTTTATAAGAAGGATCTATAGGCAGGGATTTAAATACTTTGAAGGTCCATATGCGTGAATTAGAAGTCCATAACCGAGAATTAAAGGTACAAAGGCATGGATAAAGAGACCATAGGAATATTTTACATGTCTATAGGCATGCATTTGTAAACAATATTTCAAATATCTATAGCATTTGTAGCATTTGTAAAAAATATATTTGAAATTTGAATTGGAGAATGCGTTAAAGGTCCACTCAATGACTTAAATAAAAGTTGTTTTTAATAGTTTGGTATTTCTGCAGCTTAAATGGTATATTCCGTTAATAAAATTCATAACTATATTCCAAAACATTATTACATTGTATTTTGTTATATGTTCTTTTGCATTTTAATCAATTCCTGCCTCAGCTAAGGAAACACTGTATATCATCTCAATGTAAACAACCGAATGGTGGCCCATGATAATTTGTTATTGACACGGACCATTTCCACGAGTTAGGGCAAATATATAATTCAGTTGACTAATTGCTCCCAGCATTTATAGATATTGGGACAAACACTCTACCCCTACCCCCCTCTTAAACATCACCACAAAAACGATGTTCACAACTTTGTCCAGTTGATGTGGTGCTTGTTGTTGTTGTTCGTTCACACACTAATGGCCTCTTAGTTGAATTTAGTGTTTGAACCATTAAATTTGCCATTGCTGATGATGTCCACGATATGTTGAGTACTGGCAAGAGCAATAATGCTGATGCTGACGATAATGGCGGTGATGGCAATGACATCGTTCAGGCACGAGTTGCAAACAATTACATCTCTGTAGTTGTAACACTTTTTGTTTCTGTTGTTTTCATTAACAAAATATGTTATTTCCGTTACTTTGTCGTTTGCTGTCGTTATTGTTGTTCGGCCATTATTCATGTTAACTGGTTCGTTTAATAGTTTTGTCGTGTTGTTGTTTCGTGTCGAGTTTTTTTTTGCTTCTGCTGCAGCATGACAAAACTCAACGAGTGTTTTCACAGCTCTCGAAAAAGTGGAATATTTCTAGTATACCAACCTACAAAAAAATAATGGACAGTATGTTGCACACATACATATATACACACACACTTAAAGTGTTACAATGTATATAAATTGTGTCATCATTAGTTTGTATTTATTTTAATGGAAAGAAGTTGTCATCTTTGACAGCTGCTAACATTTTTCTGCATCTAACGTCAATAGAATTAAAACGTAAAAGTATTTGAAGTACGGAGCACAAGGTGTTGGTCGCAAAGTTGAATGAGTACGACACATACATTCCAAGTACTAATGTACTTGGAATGTATGTGTGGATTTTTTAAAGAACTTTTTATAGGTCCTAAGGCGTGGATTTTGTTGATTTTGAATTGTTAAAAATATTTTAAAGTCTGTAGGCATGGATTTTTAAATTATTTATAGGGTTCATAGGCCTGGATTTTTATACCCTACACAACTATGTTGTCAAGGTGTTATAACTTTCTGCAGCCCCAAGAGTTTGTAACGCCGCGAAGTATTGGTCCTAGACCTTTAAGTATACCGATCTTCATATCTCGACTAGCTGAGTCGATCTAGACATGTGTGTCCGTCCGTCTGTCCATTATAATTTGTAAACCCGATACAGGCCACAGTTATGGACTAATCTTCACGAAATTTTGCATGTAGGTTGAGTTCTGGCCAATGAAGAACCCTATTGTTTTTGATAAAGATCGGTTAATATTTAGGGGACGAAATGGACCAAATGCTTAATTTTTGTCGCTCCAGAGGCCGCAATTATGGTCCGAACATTGTGAAATTTTACAGGGAGAAGGGGATCGGGCCAAAGAATAAGCATACCTGTTTTGACGAAGATCGGTGAATATTTGACCTGTCAAACGGAATGTGACTTTTGTGTGAAAAATTACAAAATTTTAATAAGAGGAGTGGTTGATCTTTAAATTGATACCAAATATATTGATGTTTCTATTCGGATTTACAAGTGCTTACGTATTCAGATATTATTTAGTAACCCATTACCAAATTAGAGGGCGGAAATATAGCGCTGATCGCTTTCAAATTTTCCATGAAGTTCAATTATGGTCAAGGACAACGCTCATAATTTTCAAGCCGAATATAAGCCGAACATCACAACTCAACCCACCGTGAAGGGAATCTAGACAGGTAATTAGAAGGACTGTACTGAATATTAGTAATATTCGGAAAATATTTCAGTGTAAGGTAGAGGTAGTTGTGTAGGGTATCGTATGGTCGGCCCCGTCCGACTATACTGCTCCGATCACTGATCGAAATAATCATATATTCTTGCTCAGCGTAAAATTCTATAACGATCTAACCATGTCCGTCTGTTGTAATACTTCTAGCGTCTAAACGAATTGAGATAGATCGCCAAAATTGTGCATAGAGTAGTCTTTTATCTACAGGCAGGTCAAGTTCGAAGATGGGCGACATCGGTCCACGTGTAGGCATAGCTCCCATATACTCAATTTTCGGTATTTTGGGGTTCTTGAGCTAGTTTTTCTATCGAATTCGCTGAAATTTGGTACATAAGTTTCTTATTGGGTACCAAATTTCTCCATTAAAAATTATTAATAACTTTTTCTGGTAGCCCCATATAACGGTAGCCCCAAATTTTCAGTTTTAGTGGGATTTTGACTGCATTTTTCTCCACAATTAGCAGCAACTTCATGCTTTAACTTATTAATCGGTTGCAAATCTCTCCACTAAAAATTATAAATATAAGGTTATTTTTTCGTGCAGCCTCCATATAACGGTAACCCCCAATTGTCGGTATTTTGGGGTTCTTGATCGCGTTTTTCATTGAATAACAAATTTCTCTACATTTTCTATGGCCCCAATATAACGGTATCTCCCGAATTCGCTAAAATTTGGTACATTGGATTCTTATTGGGTACTCAATTTTTCCACTAAAAATTATAAATATAGGTCAATTTTTCGGGTAGCCCACGTATACGAGTACGCCCCAATTTTCGTTATTTTGGTGTTCTGGTGTGCGTTTTTTAACCGAATTCTCTGTAATTTGGTATTTTTTTTAGTCGTATATGGTAACATATCTCCATCCCAAAAAATATTAATATTGGCCGCCTTTTAGGGTTAGTCCCCATATAACCCGTTTTTTATATCCTTATATTATATAATATAATAGTAACCTAATCTGTTCCGTGTGTTGGGGTTGTTCCCATATAGACGTATTCTACCATAGTATGTAGGATAGTCGTTACTCGAAACAGTCAGATTTTACCCTACAAAGTATGGAATTCTAAGTCGATTTAGCCATCTGTTGATATCATTTATTTAGCCACCGCCTTCTAATGATATTGTGATAAAAACTCGAACCTGTCGTTAATGAAATATATCGGCCAGAATTTAGGCATATCCCTCATATTCAAATATTCGCTAAATCCTACACTATATAATCAATATTGGCCCCCTTTAGGCATTGCCTCATATAACCTTGCAATCCAAATTGCAGTAGTTTGAGGATTTTACACTCTACATCAGGGTCAGGCTACTCATACATATGCATTTGTTTGGTCACACAGACACAAAGTTTGTTCGCTCTCTGGAGCAACTTCGTCTGCAATAATGCATTGCTACGATCAAAATCATGAAAACAAGCGACATCACAAACGCCTTCATCAACAGCTCAAACGAGACTGATTGGTGGTTGTTTACTTTCGCGTTCTCTGTGACTGCACGTGTGCGCGAAATACCTTCCCTTGCTCTATATAGTTCGGCCCGCACTTAACGCTTTTTTACTTGTTATACCCTTCACCACACTGTGGTACAGGGTGTTATGTCTTTGTGCATATGTTTGTAACAGGCAAAAGGAAACGAGATAGACACTTGGTTCCTTTTGAGAATATGCATAGAATCACTTTCTGAGACGATTTATGCATGTCCGTCCGTCTGTAGATGTTAAATTGTAAACAAAGTACAGGTCGCATTTATGATCCGATTTGGATGAAATTTGGCACAAGTCACTTATTTGGCCCAAGGACGAACTCTATTGAAATTGGGAAAAATCGGTCCAGATTTAGATATAGCTCCCATATATATTTTCGTCCGATTTAAGGTAAATCGGGCACCAAAATTCCTACATATCATTCGATTTGCATGAAATTTGGCACAGAGTATTGAATTAGGTGCAGAATAATGTGTGCTACGTTTCATGGAAATCGGTGCAGATTTAGATATAGCTCCCATATATAGATTCGTCCGATTTAAGGTAAATGGTGCACCAAAGTCCCTACATATCATTCGATTTGCATGAAATTTGGCACAGAGTATTGAATTAGGTGCAGAATGAAGTGTGCTATGTTTCGTGAAAATCGGTCCAGATTTAGATATAGCTTCCATATATACTTTCGTCCGATTTAAGGTAAATGGGTCACCAAAGTCCCTATATATCTTTCGATTTGCACGAAATTTGGCATAAAGTACTGAATTAGGTCAATAAAGACGAATTCCAAGTTTCGAGAAAATCGGTTCAGATTTAGATATAGCTCCCATATATAGTTTCGTCCGATTTAAGGTAAATGGTAAACCGAAGTCCCTATATATCATTCGATTTGAACGAGTACTTGGCATTGGGTTCAGAATGATGTGTGCTACGTTTCGTGAAAATCGGTTCAGATTAGATATAGCTCCCATATATATTTTCGTCCGATTTAATGTAAATGGTGTACCAAAGTTCCCATATATCTTTCGATTTGCACGAAATTTGGCATAGCATACTGAATTAAGAGTAGAATGATGTGTGTTAAGTTTCCTGAAAATCGGTCCAGATTTAGATATAACTCCCATATATATTTTCGTCCGATAGATAAATGGTTCACCAAAGACCCAAAGGTAGGCACAACGTATTTAATATAATATAACCTAGCTTGAAGCAACGCTGTATCTGACCAAATGAAATATTTAGTATATGTTGCAGAATAACATGTTTATGGATCCAATTTCATTTTACTGATCCTTCAAAAATGCGACGTCTGTTAGGATTCATCTGTTGAATATACCCACAGTGATGAAGGGTATCATCCTTATGGTTTATTTTTATATGAAAGGGCTTCAACGCAGTTAATATAGTTGAATTAATTGGTATGGAAATTCTTGCAATATCTCCAAGACTATGGTGAAAATTTTCATTGTTATATATTTAAATATTAAATTCGCGTTGGGGTATACCTTTTCTAAGTGTTACGGAGGGTATAGGGTCTACTTAGTATCATATTTCCTTATTGGGTTAGTATTTTTCCATCTTACCATAAATTTGTGTCCGTAGAATCCAGACTGCTGGTTTTTATTTATGAGCTTTTCAAGGACATTACAAGTTATCATCGTCTGTGTCCGATTGTAATTATTGATTTTTTGTTTTGTTGTCTGGAAGCATTTTTCAATATCAAATGACCTTAGAATGGTAACTATTTTCTATTTTCATATATGAATATCGAATCCATGTAAATGTTTTTACATATATATTATTTTAACCTTCAAAAAGTGGCCTCAAAATAGTCTACTTTCAAATAAACCTTAAAATTAAAAATAGAAAACGAAAAGTGTACACAACAAATTACAATTGTAATCTAACCTAACAATTTGGTATTGTACATTTTACAGTCGTCGTCGTCGTCGGCGTCATTGCCATTGTCGTCTGTCTGGTTAATCCTTCACATATTATTTGTATGCGAAAATAAACTCATGTTTCTATTTGTATTGTACATATAAACATCTACATATACATATTGTGAATTTGTGCGTGAATTATTGTGAGACTGTGTCACTGAGTTTCCGGTCCGTTTCCGCTCTTCACGGGCATTTTGTCTACAATCTTTTCCATGAGTTTGTTTTTTGTTCCAGAAAACAAAACAAATAAAAAGAATTGAGCAAACCAGAAAAAAACGAAGGCATTTTGTTTAACATATTGCCAAAACACATACACACACGTAGACATGGCCACACTCGCAATTTCACACATATATTTATGTATGAGTGGATTTGAAGAAAAGAATGGTGTGCGTGCCGACATACGACGGTTGTGTTCTACTTAAATGTGGTATTGTTGTCCTTTCTTCTGCTGCATTCATTTCATTGTGAGCGTGTGTGTGTGTGACAGTAGTCGTAGTAGCTGCACACAAAAAAGAACAAATGAGTGCGAATGCACATGCCATTGTTCCAATTGTTGCTGCTGTTGTTGTTTTCTTTTTTCTTCGTCCATTTGTTGTCTATAAATGCAGTGACGGTGGGGGTTGTTTTGCATATATGTAGGTAGGTATACGTGAATTATTGCAGTTTTCTCGCCTTGGTTTGGATTTTGACAAACAGATTTTAAATACAGACATACTGGAATTTATGGCATTCATTATGTAGAAAACTTAAATAATTAAAGATTTTTCATGCATCACAAAATACAGGGGGAAACTTGTTTTCTTAAATGAATAAAATCAATGTGAAATAATATCAAGAATAATTTAAAAGTGTTTAATGTCTACATTTGTTTTTTCCATTGAAAACTAAAATTAATTTTTTTAAATACAACCAGACATAAGTAATTAAATCAAGCAGACTAAAGCAGATAATCAGAAATGCCAGACAAGGACACTTTTTTGTTGTTGTTTCAATTAATATTTTCATCTTATATAATGTAATTAATATTATTACAAAAATCAAAGACAGAAAGGTATCAGATTTTGATTAAAGACATTTGATTGTTTTGCTTTATCCTTTGATATAATTGTTTATAATGAATAATGATTCACGGAATGTCTCGTTATTGTGTCTACAAAGACAAAAGTGTTGAAAGTTCATTAATTTGAATGAAAATACATAACACCTTCAAATCGTTATCTAGATCATTAATGTTTAAAAACACAACACAACGACTAAATATTCGTACTCTAACTACATTAACCCAATTTAGAAGAAATGCTATTTATTTTCGAGGAATTGTTCAAAGGGGTTGGCGATTTTCTGTTTTACAAAATCGATTTATTCATCATTTAGGGGGGACCCCCCACTCATGAAGATATAACCGGTTTATTGTGTCAACATCAAGCGACGGCAACAGTGCTTCTCAAACTTTAAAAGCATTGTTCTCGAAACAGTGTTTTTACGATTGACGGGCACGATAACAAAACTATTCATCCAATCGGTTCCAAATTTTAACTCATTATTATGGACATACATATCTGTATCATTTATATATTCCAGGTTGGTATTTGGCGGAAAATATGCAATTTTCCAAAAAAAAAAAAAAAAAAAAAAAAAATCCTAGGTCCCAATTTTGTTAATTTTAATTTTATGTACTCCTTCTAATTGCGTTGTAATTTTGAGATTCGGAGACATACATATGTCAATCCGCTCTCTGAATGCATATTTCTGTCAACAAGATATTATTAGGAACGTTGGTGTAGCATTTGTATAAAATCTCAAAAAATGATTCATGAGCGCTATATAAATCTGGGCCGAATTAAAGAATACATGACAAACGCCATTCAGTATGCTGCAACACACCACGCTATCCAAAAGTTCATCGCAATCGTTGGCACAAAGTTTGTATCATATTTCTAGATTCGCAGATTCAACAATAAAATATTGCGCATATACCAAAAACCATAGGGTGAGGGTATATATCTATTCTATTTGATTTCAAAAACGCCAAAAAGTGGACCAATATTGGCGACACATGGTAAGGTGGAACACCTCCAAATACTGCAATTTGGATGGTACTGTTATATGAGGTCATCACCACCACCAATGCACACATGTCTTATTTCGGGAGGTTGGGTGGAAGCTGCTGTTTCAATTGAAAATTTGTACGAGTACCTCCCTGGACACTATACATTTATCGGGACCAACTTTGATTACATCGTGTAGGAATTACTGAAAATTTTTAGGTATCTTTAAATAAGGTGTTATGCCTAATTGAGGACTGATATATCGCTATTTCGAAACTATAATTTTTACATCAGAATAAATTTCTTTACGCTAAATATTAAAAATACCGAAAATCCGTAGGTATTTTTATATGAGGACTAGGCCTAAATGCGGGCTATAGTTCATTATCGAACCTAACGTTCTAGTTTTTTATCTCGATATCCTCCGCAGGTGAAATGATTAAAACAGAGTCTTAAAGCCAAACCCAAAACTCGGAACAATTTAGATAACTATTTTAATATAAAATCCATTAGGGAAAGTAGTAAAGTCGGACGGGGCCGACTATATGACACTCTTCACCACTTTGAAAATATTCTACATATGTATCCTAACAGACGTCGCATTTTCGAAGGAACATTGACATGCAATTCAACGAACTTAAATCTAAATTTAACCCAATTTTCTCGAAACTCAACACATAAGCTACGGAAGGGACATATATCATTTCAAAGGACCGAAGATCTCCATGAACATGCAAAACAACAACAATAAATAAAACTACAGTAAAACCATAAAATTTCTGTATATAAGGGTTTTTATATACAGAAATGTTTTTTCAAAACATTAAATTATAGTTAAATTATAGTTACTTCAGTACATTGCCAGTCGGCCAAATTTTGGCTTTAGTGCACAATTTACATTAAATCGGACGAAAATATATATGGGGCTAAATCTAAATAGGAAGCGATTTCCACGAAACAGTTGCGCATATCGAAAGATATACAGGGACTTTGGTGCACCATTTACATAAAATCGGAGAAAACTATATATGAGAGCTATATCTAAATCTGAACCGATTTTCTCGAAACTTAGCACTTATCATTCTGGACCTAATTTAGTACCCTATGCCAAATTTCGTGCAAATCTGAAGATATGTAAGGAATTTGGTGCCCCATTTACCTTAAATCGGACGAATCTATATTCGGGAGCTATATCTAAAGCTGAACCGATTTTCTTCAATTTCAAATAGGGTTCGTCCTTGGGCCAAATAAGTGAACTGTGGTAAATTTCATCCAACTCGGGTCATAAATGCGACCTGTACTTTGTTTACATTTAACATCTACAGACGGACGGACTGACGGGCATGCATAATTCGATTCAGAAAGTGATTCTATACGTATTCTCAAATGGAACCATGTGTCTATCTCGTTTCCTTTTGCCTGTTACAAACATATGCACAAAGATATAATACATATAATACTATGGGACTACCCCCAAAAAGGGGCGAATATTAATAATTTTTGGGAAGGAGACTTGTTACCATATACGACTAGAAAAAACCAAGTTACAGAGAATTTGGTTGACAAAAGCGCTCAATACCCCAAAAATACCGAAAATTGTGGGTAAGGGTAAAGGACTAGCCGAAAAAATAGAACTATATTTATAATTTTTTGAAATTTCGTACCTATTAAGAACTCAAATACGATCAACATACCCAAAATACTGAAAATCAGGAGATACCGTTATATGGGGTTTCCAGAAAAAGTGAAAAATGTATACTTCATTTATTATCTTTACAATTTTAGTTGGTATAGTTTTGGCCACCAGTGTAGATCCCAAGTCTGCCCGATTAACATGGAAATTGGTATAGATTTCAGGATGCCATGAGTATGTCAATATCACATATTTAATTAAGTCCGATTCCATGTCTTATGTATCCGAAGCGGTGTAGGGTATCATGTAGTCGGCCCGTCCGACTTCTGAACTTCCTTACTTGTTCGACTTATCAAGGTTTATGTTGCATTTTTTTCAAAAAAAGGCATTAACAATCTGAGTTCGTGCAAGGCGGAAAATATCATTGCAGGAAACTGCAGACTCTGTCACAAATTAAGGATAAAAATTACCTAGCGGAATAATGTAAACGCAGTTATATTTTTTAAGCCATTCCTTATTTTCCGAACGAAGGTATTCTAATTCATTAGTGTTTGCCGCTACGTTCAACTAACATGATTTGGCTTGTATAGAAAAGGTCTTACAAATAAATAATATCCAAGAAGGTTTATTATTTTCTGAAATCTTAAATTATTTTGGCTTATGTTTATAGATATGCCAAACTCAATAAGAATTTAATATATATTGAATTCTAGAATCAGGTTGATATCAAACACAAAAAGTCTTGTCAATTTCAAAAACATGAACCTTTAACTTAAAACACATCATTACTTTTGCACTTTGAGAAATATTTCCTGTAAATGCGAAAAGCCGTGTGCATAATTTACATGTAATTGTTGAAAAATATATACGAGAGCTATATGATATGAATTTGATACAAGCCAGCACTATACTTAGGTCTCCTTCGACCCACAAATCAAGTAGCAAACCATGCACATTATCATACATATATCTATTTAATACATTTAAGTATGTTTGCAATAAATTTTAAAATGCCTGTCCTTAATCAAAATTAACCCCATTTATATTACAAAGACATAAAACACTAATAATTTTTATTTTTAAAAATCATTAGAATCATTTTACAAATTTCTAATTAAAATTAAATTCTTTATTGTCTCGTTAAAACTCATAATGAAAATATCATATTTCATATACTTATACACAACAAAAGACAAAAGAAATTCTATTAAATAAATAAATTAGCAAGGATCAAATATCAAATGGTGTTGCTGTTATTGCTTGTGTGTACCAAACCAAACCTTAATGCTCTTAACTAATTAAAGTTACTTTTGATAGCATTTATCAAGTCATCGGAAAATATTTCATGTTTCAGGCCAATGAAGAGTAACGAAATGAACATTTAACACATGGCCCTCTTCAAATCAATTAGACATATTGAAAAAGCTCACGCAAAGAAGCAACAAAAACAGGCTGGCATTTTTTTCTGGTTGTTATTGTTGCTGTCTTTGTGGTTCAATAGCTGTCGTAATTATTAACAAATCCCAAAAGAAAGAAAACTCCGAGGTGTGCAAAATTAATTGAAAGAACATCGAACGCAACACATAACTACATTATAATGGAATTGGGAGTTTATATATAGTTAGCTAAAATGCAAAAAGGCGTAACTAACAAAAAAAATTGAAAATTGACTTTTTGAATGAATATTGTGAATGTCAATAAACTACATGTGTTGACAAAGTCAAAGTCAATTTTCAATTTTTTGTTAGTTACGCCTTTTTGCATTTTAGCTAACGATATATATATATATATATATATATATGTTTTGTCTTCTTGTTATTATTATTGTAATTAGTACGAGAAAGATAATGCCTGCAAGAGGATCTTCTTTTTAATTTAATTTTTGTATAGGAACTTATAAAACAATGAGATGGGAAAACCTCGAGGGACATGAGATTTTTTCTATTTTGTCAAAAATTCCCACTATACTTATGATTTAAAAATATTAAAAAATATTATTTTCTTAATAAATATAATTTCATTGAAATAAGGGAAATATAAACAACGGTATTTCGAACTTTTGAGCAAGTTTTTCAACCGAACTTTTAAGCAAGTTTTTTGGTATATTGGGTTTTCATAGGGCATTACAGCTTTCTACCAAAAATTATCAATATTGGACCATTTTATACGTTTGAACATTTATATTTTAAATTATTATTGGATGTTAAATATCGCTACAAAATTTGCTCAGTATTATTTCAATTCTCATAAGGAAACATCTCCAATTTTGATGTTTTGGGGAGTATTGACACTTTTTAACCGCATTGACTGTAAGTTGATATTTCAGGTTCTAATATGATACTCGATACAGTATAGCTCTTACATAACGGTACACGCCATTTTTGGTATTTTGAAGTTTTTCGCAGAATTTTCCCCATTAAAGTTGCTGTAATTTCGCATCGCTGTGTTTTGGAGACTGACATTCATATATGCTATCAACTTATGTCAAGGTTTTCCCCCTTGAATTTGGTGTAATTTGGCATTCCGGGTTCTTGTAGGATAAAACACATTTATGAACATAAATTTATACATAGGTAGGAGAGAGGAGGGCACCTTTGAACATTCCCAATCTTTAAGTAAAGTTCTCTGGAATATATTAACTAAACAAAAACCAGTAAGGAATGTAGTAAAGTCGGACTGGGCCGACTATATGATACCCTTCACCACTTTTGTTCCCTCGAAGGAATATGCTCATGCCTTCTGCAACCTATGATAAATTTAATTTCATTCGGGTAGATTTAGAGTCGTCTGCGTACCATTTCACAAATTTATGGAAAACGATTTAAAACAAAATTGATACACGCTATTCGTTACGCCGCACTGTTAAAAATTTAATCTCAATCAGACACCCGTTCGAAATACATATGAAAGCTATGCAGCATCCAATTTTAACAAAATCCAGTAACGTCTTTCTTGTATCAATTTTATACGTTGTGCAAAATTTCGTTTTAATCGGACAAACATTAAGATTTTTGTGCACCATTTATGTAAAATCGGACGAAAATATATATGGGAGCTATATCTTAATCTGAATCGATTTTACGATACTTTGCACACATCATTCTAGACTTAATTCAGTACCTATGCCAAATTTCGTGCAAATCGAGAGATATTTTGGGACTTTGGTGCATTTTTTACAGGAAATCGGACGAAAATATATATGGGAGCTTTATCTAAATCTGGACCGATCTTCACGAATCTTACCACTCATCGTTCTAGACTTAAGTCATTACGATATGCCAAACTTCGTGCAAACCGCAGTATATAAAGGGTGCATTATTGCGTTATTTACCTAAAATCGGACGAAAATATGTATGGGAGCTATACCTAAATCTGAACTAATTTTCCCGAAACATACCACATATTAACTTAGATTTAATTTAGTACGCCTTGCCAAATTTCGTGCAAATCGAAGTATATATAGGGATTGGTTGCACCATTTACATAAAATTGGACGAAAATATATATGGGAGCTATATCTAAATCTGAACTGATTTTGACCAGTTTCAATAGGGTTAGTCCTTGGGCCAAATAAATGAGCTGTGCCAAATTTCATCCAATTCGAATCAAAAATGCGACCAGTACCATTTAACATGGATAGACAGATGGACGGACGGACATGCATAAATCGACTTAAAAATGAATATATGCATATTCTCAAAAGGAACCATGTATTTATCTCCTTTCCTTTTGTCTGTTACAAACATATGCAAAAAATATAATACCCTGTAACACAGGGTGCTGAAGGCTTAAGAAAGTACAGGTCGTATTTATATATTTTTATATATTTTATATTTTCGTCCGATTTAAGGTAAATGGTACACCAAAGTCTATATATATCATTCGAGTTGCACGAAATTTGGCATAGTGTACTGAATAAGATAAAAAATGATGTGTGTTAGGTTTCCTGAAAATCGGTTCAGATTTAGATATAGCTCCCATATATATTTTCGTCCGATTTAATATAAATCGTACTCTAAAGTCCATATATATCTTTAGATTTGCACGCAATTTGGCATAGCGTACTGAATAAAGTCTCGGGGTAAATCGGTTCAAATGAAAATATAGCTCCCATATATATTTTCGTCCGATTTAATGTAAATGGTACACCAAAGTCCCTATATAAATTTCGATTTGGTCAAAAATGAAGTGTGTTAAGTTTCCTGAAAATCGGTCAAGGTTAAGATATAGCTGTTTATTTTCGTCCGATTTTACACAACGCTTTGAAGTTAATATAACCTAGAAATTGGATATAAATTCTGCACCAAATTCCCCAGGTGGGTCCGATTAGCACAAAATTTTGCGCAAAGTGCGGAAGATAATATAACATAAAGTGGGACAAGTTTTGTTGAAATCGGTTCAGATTTAGATATAGCACCTAGATATAGTTTCGCCGATTTTATGAAAAAGGTGCACAAAGTTAGGCCGTTTGCTACAAAATTTTGCCTACCGTTTCCCAAGTTATGTAGGAATCGGTTCTGATTTAAATATAGCTCACATATATATTTTCGTCCGATTTTAGTTAAATGGTATTCCAAAGACCCAACATTAGGCGAATTGACACAAAATTTTGCACAACGTACTGAAGTTAATATAACCTTGCATGTGGAAAGTTTTTTTGAAATAAGTTAAAATTTGAATAGAGCTACCATATATATTTTCTTCCGATTTTAAGTAAATTTTTTAAAGTAATTTTTTCAATGAAATCGGTTTAGATTTCGATATGGTTTTATATATTTTTTCGTCCGATTTTAAGTAAATGGTGTGTCGAACTTCTCATGTTTATCAGATATTTATTCAAATAATCAACGGTGTCCGATTGATATTTGTTTTAAATTGATTTACATAATTTTATCCCATTGTAAGAAGCAATTCTATATCTGACCAAATTAAAAATTTAGCATAGGTTGCAGAATGACATGTTTATGGATTGAATTTCATTTTACTGGTCCTTCAAAATTTTCGTTTTCATTAAGTGGTGCACCAAAGTGCCTATATTTCTTTTGATATGCACAAATTTTAGTATAACTTACTAAATTACGCCTAGAATGTGTGTCTTAAGTTTCGTGAAAATCGGTTCAGATTGAGATATAACTCCTATATATATATTTTCGTCCGATTTTATGTAAATGGTACACCAACCACTGTTTGTTCGATTGAGATGAAATGTTGCATATTGCCCGATTTTAGCATATGAATAATCGGAAGTTATTATATGTAAAAAGTAACTATGGGTCGATTATTACTCCATTTGTATGTTACGTACATTGTGTGATGTAGGGTTTAATTTCCAGAATCACATTTTGATGAATGCGAAAAAATCGAAAGTATTTATACTTCAAGTATTCCCTGAATATCAATATTTAAATACACTAAAATATTTAATTTCAAATCAATGAAAATACATTCCAATATTGGGCGGAATTAATTAATTGAATTATTATGCTTAAATTTTCATAAAATAACAATTTCCAATACGCTACCCACTCGTTGCTTATCAATCAAAACTTATTAAAATTTCATAGAAAAAAGGTGATGATATTTAACCATAATAGCAAATATTATCACAGCTGTTCCTATTGACAACAATATCAATATTGTTTTTATGCAGAACATAAAAATGATTGAAGACAAAAAAAAACCCCTTCACAAACAATTTCTATGATTTTTTATCAACACTAATTACTCGGTCATGGCAAAAAATACGCTGTTTTTGTCCCGATTCTACGCCGTTGTAAGCAGTTACACGCAATTGTGTTAACTTGCTGAACATTACAAAGAAGAAAGAGAAGACGATGACGACGAATGTCTATCACGACTCAAAATGAAATGTTTATTCTGTCATCTAAAATGTTTTACTTGAACTTAGAAATGGTGTCGTCCTGGCATGGCCAACTAAAGGGAAGTGCTTGTCGCCTGCAAAG
Organism: Musca vetustissima; assembly: GCF_032173495.1. NCBI lineage: Eukaryota > Metazoa > Arthropoda > Insecta > Diptera > Muscidae > Musca > Musca vetustissima. The sequence continues at coordinate 108,956 of NW_026873719.1, read as the reverse complement.
ACATCGTGGTAGTATTGTCGGTTGTCACATTCGTCGTCGTTGTCGTCGTAGCATAACCACTACGTTGAACAGATTAAATAATGTCCTGGAGTGCTACTATTTACTCGTGAGACACAATTATAATGACAAGCAAACAATAGTATTTGTCAGTGTAACAACAACACAACGATAACAATCTTTTAATTACTTTTCCAAATATGACACTTGTAATATATCTTGAAGTGTAGTATTTACATATAAAATATTGGAAAGCAATTATGATTGAAGTAAAGGCGTTATTATTCCAAAGCATAAAAAGGTTATTAAAGATTCTTTTGAAAATATGGTATTGTTGTTACTGAAAAAAATAAAAGGAAGGTTTTGTTCATTAAAGATTCGTGGTGTAGTATACAGGGTTATCAATTTCGTTGTTTCAAAAGAAACTCTAATAAAAAAACATATATCATAATTATTTCATGATATATCGTTTTATTAATGAAATTGACATTAAGCGCGCAACACTACAACATTGAAGCCTACCCTCCAAGCTCGATTTCAAATTTGTACGCTTTTCAACCTGACAAATGGTCGCGTCTTACATTGAAGACATGATTAAATACTTGAAAACTTAAGGATAAGAAAATCACTTGACATAATTTTGTTTTTGTTTTTAGTTGATTTTTCCAATTAAAGAAAGGTCCTTTTGTGGTATGTGGCAGCATATTTTAATATACTACAGCTATTAAATTTTGAAAGCGTAATTAAAAATTCCGCTGGAGGGATATAACCAAGCATGGGTCAATATTGATTAAACCGTGTCTGAAACCAAAATATAAGATAGGTGAAATTTAAACTTTAATATGTAACGGTCATGATGTATTTTCTTATGCTGATAAATAGTCCGAAACCTATTTCTACGAAGTGAACATTTAGGCCATATTTTACACAAAAAATCCTGGGTGAAAATTTGCGATGATGGACGACTAAAAAAGTAGAAATAACCAGTGAGCGGAGCAGTATAGTCGGACGGGGCCGACCATATGTTACCCTACACAACTACCACGAAAATCACACTTTCGATGGTTCTATATTCTGAGTCTGGGCAATATTTCGTGATATTTGCACACTTTTTACAGATTATAGATTATCAACTCCTATTTCTAAGTCTTGCATATTTTCCAAAATGTGTTTTTCTTGAAGAGAATTTTTACGCCACAGAATAAACAATTTAGGTTTTGGTTGATTTGACCCTCGGAAAATTGACCGATCATCATCTAAACATCCGCTCTAAGTATTTGGTCAGATCCCCTTCACCTTGTAAAATATATGATGTTCTGTATATAATAATTGCCTCTAAAGCGACTAGAAAATCTGACAAAATTAAAGTTTTCGGTTCATTGCACCCCCTGAATGAAATCTCAACTTCACGGAACTTCATGTACAATTTCAAAGCAATCAGCGAGACATTTCCGTCCTCTAATGGAGTAATAGTAATAATATGCACATAGTTACCTTTACTTAATTACGTATAACTCCCGCATCGGAGTACATACAGCCATATAATTGGTATCAATTTGAAGGTCAACAACTCATCTTGGACATACTATTAACATCTCAAGTATACGTCCTTCAGGAGCAAGTATATACGTCCCAGAATAAAAATTTTGTAATTTTTCACACAAAAGTCAGGGTCCATTTGACCCGCTAAATATTGACCGATCCTTATCAAAACAGGTATGCTTACTCTTAGCCCCGATTCCCTTCTCCATGTAAAATTTCACGATGTTCGGACCATAACTGCGGCCTCTGAAGCGACCAGAAAAACCGACAAAAATTTAGTATTTGGTCCATTTCATCCCCTAAATATTAACCGATCTTTATCAAAAACAATAGGGGCCTTCATTGGCCAGAACCCATCCTACATGCAAAATTTCGTGAAGATTGATCCATAACTGTGGCCTGTATCGTGTTTACAAATTATAATGGACAGACGGACGGACGGACACACATGTCTAGATCGACTCAGCTAGTCGAGATATGACGATCGGTATACTTAAAGCTGGTTCTAGGACCAATATTTCGCGGCGTTACAAACTTTTGGGGCTGCACAAAGCTATAATACCCTGACAACATAGTTGTGTAGGGTATAAAAATGGAATTTTCAGTCCATATAATTCCCAAAATATCATCAGATCATCAAGAAAAATTATGGACATCGTCCTTTATCGTAACCGGAATTTTATGTAATATTTCGAAGCGATCAAAGCGATACTGGTAATACATACGACATATACCGTTACATACATATACCGTTAACGTCTTATGTCCTTCCAGGACTATGTCCTTTAGGAGGAAATATATACACAAAAGTCTAGGTTTATCTGACCCGCGATATACTGATCATCATGTTTATTTCATTGTCAAAGCCCTTTTTCCGTGTAAAGTATCATAATAGAGTCATTGTTGTATTCTGTAGAGTAACCAGAAAAACGTTCAAAAATAAAATAGACTAATAATACTTACATACTTCCTTACTTAGCTGGCTTGTTACAGAACGGATGTTCCATAAGCCAAGCTTAAAAAAGATTTCTAAGCGCGTCGGTCTTGTGTGCATCTCCGCCATTTTGAAAGACCATGTTCCAAGATGTTGTTTTCTACTTGGTCTTTCCATCTGATTCGTGGCCTTCCCCTTCTACGGGAACCATCAGTAGGTTCGCTTTTTTATGCCTTTTGAGCTGGGACATTCTCATTCATTCGCACAACATGGTAGTCGCTGCAGCTCAATACGATTGACTATATCGATGTCCGCGAATTAATAGTAAAGTTCGTGGTTCATTCGACGCCGATATTAACCGTCGACACAGATCGGCCCGTAGGTATTTCGGAGAATTTTTCTTTCAAACACGCCAAGAGTTGTCTCATCTGCTTGCGCAAGTACCCATGCTTCAGATCCATATAACAGTAGTATCAGCGTCTTGTAAAGTGTGAGTTTGGTCTGGCGGGGGGTGGCCTTGTTTCTAAACTGCTTACATGAACCATAGTAGCATCTATTGGCCATCACAATCCTTCTCCGAATTTCAAAACTGATGTCATTCGTTTTATTTATGGCGGTACCAAATTGAATAGTATAAAATCCTTAACTACCTCGAAGCTGTAGTTCTCAAGTTCCACAGTTGGTCGGAGTCTACTGGACGTCTTGTGCGTTGATACCATCAGCTTGGCCTTCTTGCCGTTTACTGCCATACCCACTTTGGCAGACTCCTTCTCAATATGTTCGAAGGTGGCTGTTACCGCTCGCAATGTTGTGACCCATTATATCGATGTCATCGACGTAGTCGGTTAACATGTGTTGCTTGGTGTACAAAGTGCAATTTCTGTTCACCTATGCCTATCTTATGACCTTTAAATGGCCTGTTAAAAGGATCACACGACAAACTGTCACCTTGTCAGAATGCTCGTTCGGTATTGAAGGTCTCCGATAGGTCCTTTCCGACTTTGACTGCTGGCCTTGTGCTACTTAAAATTATCCTGCATAGCCGTATTAATTTTGCAGGAATGCCGAACGTAAACATGGTTTTAAACACCTCTGAACGGGTAGGGCTGTCGAATGCGGCTTTATAGTCGACGAATAGGTGGTATGTGTCGATGTGTTTTTCGTCGGTCTTTTCAAGAGTGAAAATCTGGTCAATGGTGGATTTGCCAGGTCTGAATAATATGATCAAATAATGTCATTGCCCATTGGCTTCAGTCGTTCACACAGAATAACACTTTAAATGCGATGGGAAGGAAACTTATTCATCTATAGTTGGCACATATCGTCGTGTCTTCTATTCTGTGCACGGGACACAGGATGCTGAGATTCCAATCATTGGGCATGCATTCCTCTAGCCAAATTGTACTAATCAGCTGGTGCATGCTCCTGACCAGCATCTGTCCACCAGTCTTGAATAGTTCGGCTTGTAACCCATTGGCTCCTGCTGCTTTATTGTTTTTGAGCCGATAAATTGCATTTATGACCTCATCTTGGCTAGGTGGTATACACTATATACCATCATCTCTTATTGGTTATGGGGTATCTTCTTCACCGCCACTATTTGATACCAGAAGCTTTTCACAATGCTCCTTCCAGTTCCTCAACACGCTGTATGTATATGTTGCCAGGTTTCCTTCTTCATCTCTACAGGGGGATGTGCCTGCACCAAAACCTTAGGTTTGGTGTTTTACTCGTTGGTAAAATTTCCGGACTTAATTCTGACTCCTGTACATCTCGATTTGCTCACGCTCACGTTTTTTTGTTCTTTCTTCTTTTTTTTCTGAAAACACGTTTCTCCTCTCTCCTTTTCTCCCGATGAGTCTCCATCACATTACGTGTTGCTACTGTCTGCAGGGTTACCCTATACGCTGCGTTTTTCACATCAGTAGCATTGCAATACTATTATTGATCGTACCATGGATTTCTTGGTGGTGGTTTTTGGTACCCAAGTGTTGTATTTGCTGCAGTTTGTTGAGAGTGGGCAATTCTTTGCCATTGTGCTTCTATACTATTATCGGTACAAGAAATGCTTTCGTCAAGCAGGTGGGTAAGTTGGGAGGAGTAGGCCTAAGCTACCTGTTGTGTTTGCAGCTTTTCGACGTCGAGTTTCCGTGTTGTGTTAGATCGCACCTTTGCTGCAACATTAAGACGAGTGCGAACTTTGGCTGCTAGAAGGTAGTGGTCCTAATCGATATTTGCTCCTCGGATTGAATGAATGTCTTTCGTCAATAACAACATGATCAATTTGATTTCTCGTAGCTTGTTCAGGAGAATTCCAGTTGTCCTTGTGTATATCGAGATCAACCTGGTCAATCTTCAATCTGGTGCTGCTAACTACCATGTTTTTTGCTGCCGCGAAGTCTATCAACCTCATGCCGTTATCGGATGTTTCTTCATGAAGGCTGAATTTTCCAAAAAAAAATTCTCCTAGCAGAATTTCAATGTCATGGCCAGTACAGCGGACATATGTTGTTTCCAAAACTAAATTATATAAAGGTCCTGTAAATGTCCAAGTGTTCTTCCTCATTGGAGACATGTACTTTGTAGATAATAATACCTGGATGGATGGACGAAAATACATAATTTCAATTCGTATTTCGGCAAGAATCACAGCGAAACACCTATTGGTCTCGAAGATATCGGCTGAAATATATAACAACCCAAAAATGTTTATCACAAAAAAGTATTTTGCTTTTTATTATTATTTTAGAAAAAAATGTTACATAGGACACGTTTGGTCTTTTTATAGTTACCATTGCGGGTAACGACATACTATAAGTGATTTGGCAACGATTCCAATAAACCACGGCATATTTTCGCGAGTATTTTCTTATATTTACGTTCAATATATTCTCCAGCAATATTTCATTTAATATTTGGTAATTTCTCGTCCTAATCTCAAAATCAGAGAATTAAATATAGTCGTCGCGGCTTCAAAACATTCCAAATATGTTAAGAATAATAAAAAGGAGGTTTTACAAAATATATTGCGAGGACAGGACCTTAAAAACTATTAAAACCAAAATCCGACAAACAAATTATCTAAAAAAAAATATCGCGAAACCCCATTTTTCTAACTTCGAAAACTTTATAGTTCATTTTTACTGATCTAGGAACCAAAATATACGATGAAAATAGCAATAAGGAGGTCAGATTCAAATATATGGACGGTTTCTGGCAATAGAAATACATCTTATTTCGGTTCCTAGATCAATATTACTGGACCATACAAATTTCGAAGTCAGAAAAATTGGGTTTCGCGAATTTTTTTAAATAATTTGTTTGTCGGATTTGGTTTTTATAGTTTTTAAGGTTCTGTCCTCGCGTTATATTTGGCATTATTATTCTAAACACATTTGGGGTGTTTTGAAGCCGCAATGACTATGTTTAATACTCGCATCTTAAGATTAGGACGAGAAAATACCAAATATTAAATGAAATACTGATGGAGAATGTATTGAATGTAAATGTGAAAAAATACCCACGAAAAAATGCCGTGATGTAATGGAATCGTGGTCAAATCGCTTATAGTATGTGGTTAACCGCAATTGTAACTATAAAAAGACCAAACGTGTTCAATGTAACAATTTTTTCTAAAATTATAATAAAAAGCAAAATACTTTTTTGTTATAAACATTTTTGGGTTATTATATATTTCGGCCGATATCTTCGAGACCAATAGGTCTTTCGCTGTGATCCTTGCAGAAATACGATCTAAATTTGTCCACAAATGTACTCCATCATACATAAGTCATTTTACATCTTTAGTTTGCTGGCTTCAGACGTATATATTGGAATTTTTTCAAATTTTTATTGAGGCAAAATACTTTTTACACTCACTGTATGTACAAACAAAGACATAAAAGCATCTATCACAGCTTGGTGTAGGATGTACAAATAGGATTCTTCAATGTTAAATAATTCTATAAATCTGTCTCCAAATCGACAGTACTGGTAAATTGGCACCCTTACCAAATTTGTGACCTAGATTACATATTATTTACTCCAAACTAATATAGCCCTCTAAGTGTATGCCAACCATCGTAACATATTTTCCGATTTCAAAATACTCAACAGTTTAATTTCGTACCCCAAAGGGGCGTTAATTATACATCTATGGAAATAATAATAATAATATTTCAGTTCCGTTGGGCGAAATCTGAATGATTTCCTGAAATGAAAAACATAACCATAATTACGTAGTACTTCTATAATGTTTTTGACAATTTCATATTTTGATTTGTATGACGTGATTTTTTTCTACTGCTACTACGCAGCAAAGTGAAAATTGTTTTTGACTTTTGGCCCCTAACGTGTGGTATGCTGTTACAATTACTATTGTCGCTGTTGTTGTTTGTCGTTGCTGTTGTTGTTTCATGTCTTTCAATCAAATCAAATGTTTTGTAATTATTGTTTATTGCTTTATTTCACGAGCCTGCAGCGCAGATATATATATATATATATATATATATGAATGTACCATGTCGAGGGTACAGAGAAGGTAGACATTTATGTCCTTGTTTGGTGATTGTAGGTGTTGTTGCGAACGAATGTTTTAATAAACTCCAGACACTCGAAAAAATATAACAACAAATACACTTGTTTATCTGTCGGACTACCTACCTCCTCTTCGGCTATACAATTTATAAAATTACAACATGGCCTACAATCTACTAATGGCTACAAACGGTAATGTGACGTTTTTTGTTTATTTATTTTGTTGTTGTTATTATTGTTGTCTAATGGCAGAGCACTGATTAAATATTTGATAAAACAAAATATGAAAAGCAAACAAAGGAAACCCCGAAAACAAATGAATTACGACAATACTGAATGAAAATTTGATTATTGTATTAACGTGAAGTGGTAGGTGTCATTTCTAGAGGACATGTCGTGTCATATTTTATTGTGTTAAATTACAGAGTGTGTGCTGTTGTGCACCTACTTGTAAAAGCAATTCGATTTAATTTAAAGAGTATATGGTGCAATTATTTCAATTATTTTTTTTGTGATATAAATTTTGATTTGTTATTAATTTTTTATCAGATCATTGGACGAATTATAGTCCATATGTAAATTATAAGTATTGTAATTACGCAGATTAAAAAAATAAATTATAGAATATATAGAGTAAATAGAAATTGGGACCATATTTCGTAATCCATAGAAGATATGTCAATTGTCTTCTATAGAAAATCAGTTACAATTTTGGTTACAAACGAGGAGCGAATTTTGTACACATGATCAAATAAGGGACGGCTTATTACAATATGCAACAGGGATTTGGGTGGGTGGTATATTCCTTATGGGAGTGAAAACCATTGACTAGTATATAAAGAACGCAGATTGGCAAATATGTCCAGTTTTTTGAGTTATGCCGTGATGTATTTTTTGTTGGTAGCTTTAAAGTAAATGCAGAAAAATCTTTATTGTTTGCTTGTGGCTATTGCTGGTTAATTTTGTCTGTTTTTCTAGACGCTCTAGATGGTACAATTATGACCCGAACAATATCGGTCAATATTTAACGGATTAAATGGACTTAGACTTTTGTGTGTTAAATGACAAAAAAATTATTCTATGGCGTATATATTAAAGCTTGAGAGATATAGACCCTAGAAGTAGATAGTAGTTGTTTCTCAGTGGATGGCCTTTAAATTGATACCAATTTTATTGATGTATGCACTCTGACATGAAAGTCATACGTACATATTTAAGATGGTATACGTATTCTTAGATTATTTGGTATTACCATTACCACACTAGAGGGCGGCAATGGTATGGTCAAGGACCACATCTAAATATTTTGGGGATGATCAAATAATATCAAGATGATGAAAGACACAACAAACTTTATTTCCGTATGGTTTCCTAGTCGCTCTAGAGGCTAATATTGTAAGCCGAAAATCACTAATTCGAAGGCCTTTCTTGATAAAGTTTGTTTTTGTAAAATAACTAAATTTGAATCTTATGTCGTGCCGCGAAGGAACTGAGCTGATAACCTCTAATCGGCCAATATTGGTTCCGAATCTAGATCCGCTGAAACTTGGAGCTCAGTGGTAGGTGTGTAGGGTATCACATGGTCGGCCTTGTCTGTTCCGCTTACCGATTTTTATTGTACATTTGTGAATCAAGATGAGTCAAATGCCAATTCATATATGTGTGATTTTTTATCTGTCACAATTTGAACATAAACTTACATTTGTTTCTGCCAGTAAGCTCACTGACAAGATATTACATATGCCGCCACATATGTATCTTAGATTTTTTCTAATCTAAAAAATCGATCAATGAAAGTTATGTGTTAAAAATAAAATACAAAGAGATGATATCCGAAAAAAACACATCGACTGCGATCAAATGTGAGTGTTTTTTTCACAATTTTTTCGATTGTAATTATGTAGTACATCATGAATGCTCCAATGAAACGATGGGTGGTACACATTTATACCCAGATCATATGAAAATTCCGTCCATTCTAGGTATTTTAATGCTTCTTCCCACAAAAAAGATCGTAGTTTAGGCTTTTCCCCCCAAGTGGGTTTAATTTAGGATTTAGGGTTCTTGGTGCTTACAAATTTTTATTCGGTCTATTATTGGATACAGCTCCAATGTTTTGTATGCTGAATGTCTTAGCCGAATTTTGAAACCTGAGTATCTGTTTTTTGGCATTCAACACTCTTTGTTACAGGGTACTATATCTTTCTGCATATGTTTGTAATAGGCGAAAGTAATCAAGATAGACCCATGGTTCTTCTCAATAATAAGCATAGAACAAAATTTGGCACAGGTCACTTCTTTGGCCCAACGACGATCCCTATTGAGATTGGAAAAATCGGTTTAGATGTAAGTTTACGTTTAACGAAATGCATTTTTGAGTCTAGAATGTTGTGTGTTAAGTCTTGTTGATTTAGATATTTTATTTAGATATAGCTTCCAAATATATTTTAGTTCGATTTTCTGTAAATGGTGCACCGTAGATCCTGTTCGATTTGCACGATACTTGTTTAGAATGATGTGTTATCAATTTTGTTGAAATCGGTTCAGATTTGGATATACTTAATTTACTTAGCTGGCTTTAGATAGAACGTTTGTTCCATAAGCCAGGCTCAAAAAAGATTACCAGGTGCGTCCGTCTAGTGCGCAGTTTTCCAATATGCTAGACGATGTTTTGAAATGTCCTCCTACACTTGATCTCTTCATTGAATTTGTGGACTTTCCCTTTTGTGTGAAACATAAGTTGTCTTGTCTTTATATGCCTTTCCATTCTCACAACATGACCTAGCCACCGTATTCGTTGCAGCTCGATACGCCTGACTATGTCGATGTCCGAGTATATATTGTACAACTCATGGTTCATTTGACACCGATATTCACCGTCGACGCAGATTGTCCCGTAGATCTTTCGGAGAATCTTTCTCCAAAACACTCCAAAAGCTGTCTAGTCTGCTTGCTCAACTACTTATGCTTCAGATCCATACACCAGTCCGGGTAGTATCGGAGTCTTGTAGAGTGTGAATTTTGTCTGGAGAGAGGTGGCCTTGTATCTGAATTGATTACTCAGACCATATTAGTATCTATTGGCCCACACTATTCTTCTCCAGATTTCAAAGCTGATGTTATTAGTTTTGTTTATGGCTATACCGAGGTATATAAAATCGTCCGTTGGTCCGAGTATACTAGACGTCTTGCGTGTTGATACCATCGGCTTAGTCTTTTCGCCATTTGCTGCCAGACCCACTTTGGCAGACACCTTCTCAATTTGTTCAAAGGTAGCTGTTACCGCTTGCAATGTTCGACTCATTATGTCGATGTCAACGGGGTAAGTGAGTAACATGTGTTGTTTGGTGTAGAGAGTGCCATTTCTGTTCACCTTTGCCTCCGTTATGACTTTTTCCAGCAGGATGTTAAAAAGATCACACGACAAACTGTCAAATTGTCTAAAGAGAGGCTCCGAGAGGTCCTTTCCGATATTTAATGCTGACCTTGTGCAAGTTAAAGTTATCGGCATAGCTGTATTTTGCAGGAGCTTGCAGGAATGCCGAACATGGCTTTAAATACCTCTGAGCGGATTGGGCTGTCGAATGCGGTTTTATAATCGACGAATACGTGGAATGTGTGGATGTGTTTGCCGTGGGTCTTTTCCAGGCTTTGGTGTAGTGTGAAAAGCTGCTTAATGGTGGATTTCCAGGTCTAAAGCCACACTGGTATGATCCAATAATGTCATTGACCACTGGCTTCAGTCGTTCACACAGCACGCTGTATATAACATTATATGCGATGGGAATGAGACTAATTCTTCTAAACTTGATACTTGTCTTGTCTCCTTTTTTGTGCACGGGACAAAGAATGCTGAGGATCCAATCATTGGGCATGCATTTCTCTAGCCAAATTGTACTTATTAGCTAGTGCATCCTCTTGACCAGCATCTGACCACGAGTCTTGAATAGTTCGGCTGGTAGCACCTGCTGCTTGATTATTCTTCAGCCGTTTGATTGTTATTCTGACTTCAGCTTGGCTAGGTGGTACACACTCTATACTGTTATCTCTGGTTCTGGGGTATATTTTTCGCCACCACTATTTGATAGCAGAAGCTTTTCAAAATGCTCCTTCAACACGCTTTCTGAATCTGTCACCACGTTTCCTTCCTCATCTCTACAGGAGAAAGTGCCTGCACCAAAGCCTTCGGTTTGCTGTTTTACTCCTTGTTAAAATTTCCGGACTTCATTCTGACTCCTGTTGCTGTAACTCGTGTTCATAGAATTTTATATAAGTTACAAACCAAATTCTCTCATAGAAAATATTTATTAAGTCTCTAGTGATCTATAATGTTTGGGACTTCTGCAAATATAATCTTCATACTTATATAAACTTACAGATATTAAATAAATAATTTTCCGAAAAATATACATCAAATCTCACATACACAACTTCCTTACCAAATTCTATACGCATTGCAGTTGTCAATATTATATGTTAATGTCTTCTTCTAAATATTACGTAAATATAATATATAGTTTTCGTGACACTTTCAATTAATCAACTGCATACAAGTGAATAGAAGCAACATTTCAATGACTCAAACATCTAATGTAAAACGAAAAATGGCAAATTATCAAATCACAAATAATTGCCCATATTATCTTTTAAATAAACTGAAAACTGCAAAACCAGCATGATTTACCTACTTTTGCTGCTTTTGACACAATCCCATTAATCTTTTGTAAATGTTGCAATTAGTTAAGTACATACACATTCTCAATCTATGAATATATGTAGGCAAAAGTGAGCGTGACAATGAATTGTAGTTCTAGTCATATTTGTATCTTGTAAAAAATTAATTAACTAATAGAAAAAGGATTAGAATTGCTTGTTGTTGTTGTTTTCGTAGAAGGACACCATATTTAGAATTATGTATCCAATATGTGTGTGATATAATAACAATCATGAGGGTCATAGCAACCAGTGACGTAGTGTGTATGAGTTTTATCCATCAAATAAAATTGTCTTTAAATTTAACAAAATAAAATTATTAAAATAAAATTATTATACCTACTTATGTTATTGTCCACGTTTGTAAAATGTCTATAAGTTTTCCAATATTTATATACATATGATTAAGGTCAACTACAATTATCTTGTTGGAGATAAATTAATCTCCCTGAATGGTTATGAGTTATTATTGCTCATTCACAAGGGTAACATAACTATATTGATACATCGATATGTTCATGTGGTTGACATAAAAACTATAAAAAACTATAGGTTACAAAATTTTACTACGACCATCAACATACAGAAAATGGAAAGGAACCTGAAGTCATGCAATCGCAAAATATCATACTATAGACGCAGACAATAATTTACCTCACATTTATCATCAAAAAAATTTTTATCCTAAAAATCAGCAAAAGCTGGTTCCGTCTATCCATCTGTTGTTGTTAAATTATAAACAAAATTACAGGTCGCATTTATAATTCGATTTTGATGAAATCTGGTGCAGCTATTTTTTTGGGCCCAAGGACGAACCCTATTGAAATTCGGGAAAATCGGTTCAGATTTAAATATAGCTCCCATTTATAATTTCGTCCGATTTCGCACCAAAGTCCTTATATATATTCCGATATGCTCGAAATTTGGCACAGCGTTCTGAATTGAGTGTAGAATGATGTGTGCTAAGTTTTGTGAAAATCGGTTCAAATTTAGACATAGCTCCCATATATATTGTCTGATTAAGATTAAATTTTTAACAGTGCGGCGTACCGATTTTGCTATAAATTGTTTTCCATAAATTTGTCCCATGATACGTAGACGACTCAAAATCTACCCGAATGAAATTAAATTTATCAAAGGCCGAAAGGCATTAGTACTTTTCTTTGAGGGAACATTGGCATGCAATTGTATGTATAGATATGTAAAATATACCCAAAGTGGTGAAGGGTATCATATAGTCGAACCAGTCCGACTTCACTACTTTCCATACTGGCTTTTTATACCCTCCACCATAGTATGTTGGGTATATTAGTTTTGTTTTTCCGTTTGTATCCCATCGAAATAATAATTTCCGACCCTATAAATATTCTTTCTCAGCGTAAAATTCTAAGACGATCTAAGCATGTCCGTTTGTCTGCTGTAATCACTCTAGCGTCTAAACGAATTGAGAAAGAACACCAAAATTTTGCATAGAGTCGTATTTTGACCTACAGGTCCAGAAGATGGGCTATATCGGTCCACGTTTAGGCATAGTTCTATATAAGGGTATCCCCCAATTTTCGGTATTTTGATGTTCTTGAGCGTGTTTTTCAACCGAATTCGCTAAATTTTGGTACTTCGAGTTCTTATTGGGTAGCAAATCCCCCACTAAAAATTATAAATATAGGTCCATTTTTCCGGACAGCCCCCATATAAGGGTACCCTCAATTTTCGGTATTTTGAGGTTCTTGAGCGCGTTTTTCAACCGAATTTGCTGAAATTTAGTACTATGAGTTCTTATTGGGTACCAAATCTCCCCACTAAGATTATATCGTCGGGTACCCCCTTAATTTCGGTATTTTGCGTGTTTTGGTCGCATTTTTCGACCGAATTGGCTATAATTTAGTACTTTGAGTTCTTATTGGGTACCAAATCTCCCTTTTAAAAATTATAATTATAGGTCAATTTTTTTTGGTACCCCCCATATAACGGTACCCCTCAATTTTCGGTATTTTGAGGTTCTTGAGCGCGGTTTTCAACCGAATTCGCAGAAATTTGCTACATTGAGTTCCTATTGGCTACTAAACATCTCCACAAAGAATTATTAATATAGGTTCACTTTTTCTGGTAGTTCCCATATAACGGTACCTCCTTATTTTCGGTATTTTTGAGTTTTTGATCGTATTTTTTCACAGAATTAGCTGTAATTTAGTATTTTGAGTTCTTAATAGGTACCAAATTTCCCCACAACAAAGTATGAATATAGGTCAATTTTTTTCGGATAGCCCCCATATAAGGTTACCCCCAATTTTCGGTATTTTGGGGTTCTTGAGCGCGTTTTTCAATCGAATTTGCTGCAAATTGGTATTTTGTTGTCGTATATGGTACCAAGTCTCCCTACCAAAAATTATTAATATTCGCCCCCATTTTGAGTATTCCCCATATAACTCCGTTTTTATATATTAGAATAGATATCTGATTTGTTCCACGTTTTGAGTTTGGTTTGTGAAACGGATTTGGTCCAAAGAAACATGGGGTCTAGAACCAATATTTCGATGAGGCACATTATCGTCAGCTATAAGGCTGGGGGTATAATTATCCATTAAAAATTTCTGAAATTTGTATTGTGGTTTACATAATCCCTTTTTAGGTATAGGTCCACTTTTTGGTATGTTCCCTATATTTTCATTTCAAGTGCCTGTCAGTATATCTATGGTGGAGGGTATCCAAAGTTCGGCCCGGCCGAACTTAACGCTTTTCCACATGTTTATATCTACAACAAAAGCCAAATGTTAGAAAAAAGGGGTAAAAATCAGTCAGTTTTCACAAGGAAACTCTTCTATATGTGATTCTAAGGTAAATTTACTGTATACACACCATTTGGTGCAATTTATAATATAATAGTCTCCATTCCCCGTTTCGTCCCCTTTTTACTATCAGCTTACTTCCCCACCTTTATATCCTGTACAACAATCAACATACTTCCCCCTCACTTAAGTTACATTGAATTGTCGGAAATAATCACAAGTCATTTATCTAGATAATTAGGTCTACAAGTTGTCAGAAACAATAAAAACTATAAATAATTTTGTGTGTATATTTCTCTCTGTCCCACTCTCTCTTGAGACTTGTTATCGCTTTCTGTTGAGTTAATTAAAATTTCGTTTACTCATTTCCCTTAAAACTAAAACTCTTAGGCAGACTGTTAATGATTTTCCGTTAGTTTGCCGTATAAATGTTGATTGTCCGTATAATTAAAAATGTAGAAGTTTCCCCTCTCGCTCATAAATTTTTGTTCATTGAATATTCTTGTGTTTTGTGATTAATGTTCGTACTATCTGTCTGTATGGATGTCGTTGACACGACCGGTATGTTAACAAGAAAAATATTTTAACATTAGGATGTAAAAATGTGGAATTTTAAGAAGTTAGGATAGAATAATGTTTTGGAATAATTTGAAATTAAAGAAGTAAAATACACATTTTGTGCATGACTACCATAATGAGGAACCAAAAAACAAAAACCGTAAGGACAGGATCTACACAGAAAAAAGGTATAAACCTGAGGGTCCTCTAAGATTCTAATTGTAACTTACACCAATATGTAAATTAATACGTACCTTAAGGGACTGAATTTAATTTGTTTCCGTCAAGAGGTCATTAAGCTTCTATATTTCGAGATGAGAAGTTCAACAATAAGGTTGTCACCTTCGTAGGAGCTCTTGTGCGACCACAATATCAAACAAGGGACCAACATCATAAAATCCAGGTCATTATATTGGGCCTTTGCCAAAACATGAAGCGTGGATCTTCGGTGATATTTTTACTAAAACCTGAAATATACTCAGTTAAATGTCGAAAGTTAAGTCATTGTTATATAAAAACAATGAGCGGAGCAGTATTGCCGGACAGGCCCGAATTCACTCTCGTGAACGATTGGATGTCATTACCTCCTCTGTGGCATCTTTTCCTAATCCTGTTTTCACGGAGTAAAATTTTCTCCATATATTGGCTGTCAATTGGTAGATTGCTTTCCCAATCAAATATCGTGACGTTTGGCTTATAAACATTTCATCCCCGAAATATCATGCGATAATAATCGAAAATTATAGGAATCGTCCTTGACAATAACCGGATCCTCAAGCAAAATTTCCTAGCCATCAGCGCTGCATTCGAGCCTTCTAATAAGGAATTGGTAATACTAAAGATATCAGAATACGTAGTACCTGTCAACTATTTACGTATAGCTCCCACATCCGGGATATGACAATCGATATTCTAAAAGGTGGGTCTAGGAACAATATATCGCGGCTTCACAAAATCTAGGGGCCACACAAAGCTTTAATATCTTGACAATATATTTGTTTAGGGTATTTCTGTTCGCCAACAGGTATCTTAGTCTCCTTTAAGGCTTAACTACGAAATCGCAGTTTGAGAAAAAAGGTTGACACCTTTGTTTGGCGCTTATAAGGCGGAAATACAAAATAAAATTCCTATCTAGGAATCCAGAAATACGAAATTACTGCCAGCTTATCTGGAATATGTGACTGGGATTCACATAAAATATTGTGCGAAATTTAAAAAGTTCCACTCAAAAAGGCTTCAATCCTGTAGAACCTAAACCTAAATGATATATTACAGCCACTTCCGTTGAAACATTTGACTGAGACCAAACATAGATCTATATCTGGCAGAATGGTTTGTATCCTTGGAATATGGAAATCTTGGTTTGAAAAATATGGCTAAAAGTCATCGGGACCTTTACACAAGAGCTGTGGCCTACCTCTGTGTAACTTTAGTTGGAAAATGGAGCTGTGATCTTTAAAATATATAGAAGTATTTACATATCTGCTACATCAAAACATGGAGCCTTTTCAGCCAGCTTGTGTCGTCGCAAATCGCATGTCAAAAGACTTTCGGGACAGTCATATGTGGGAGTTCGAATATATATTTCTGATATGTTTTCCTCTGAGCAATAAAAACGCCTTATTCGACCACATTGGTTAGAAATTTTGAGTAGGATCTCCACAATATATACCCAACATCGACAAGACTTATAGTTTGGTTATATCAAAACTTGGGAATACAAAATAATTTGCGGGGAGTTTTTTTTACCCTCTGTAAGCTCGAAATGTTAAAATACAGTCAATTGGAATGAAATAGTACCTTCAAAATGGTAATGAATGTATGGGCCAAGCTTGGATCCAAAAGGCCGGGAAACTATAGTAATTTGTTCAACCATATATTCGTCAAGGGATCCGAAATACCTTATTACAGGGAGAAAGACATTCAAGGCACATACAATTTTAAAATCCGAAAATCTTTAATACAGCTACTTCGTTTAGAAACGTTGGGTAGGACTTTCATAACACCTAACTTCGGACAGTTTCGGATCTTTAAACAATATATTTATAACCTTTACCACAAAGTGGTACAGACTATTACGTCTTTGTGCATATGTTTGTAACAGGCAAAATGAAACGAGATAGGCACATGGTTCGTTTTGAGAATATGCATAGAATCACTTTCTGAGTCGATTTACGCATGTTCGTCTGTCCGTCTGTCTGTCCGTCCGTCCATGTATTTTTGTGATCCGAATCAAATGAAAATTGGCATAGATCAATTATTTGGTCCAAGGACGAACCCTATTCAAATTGGGAAAAATCGGTTCATATTTAGATATAGCTCCAATATATATCTTCGTCGATTTTAAGCAAATGGTCACCAAAGTCCCTATAGCATATATATATATATATATATATATTCGTCCGATTTAAGGTAAAAGAGGCACCAAAGTCCCTCTATATCTTTCGATTTGCACGAAATTTGGCACAGCGTTCCGAATTAAATCTAAAATGATGTGTGTTAAATTCAGATTTAGATATAGCTCCCATATATATTTTAGTCTGATTTAATGTAAATGTTGTACCAAATTCCCTTAATATCTTTCGGTTTGTATGAAATTTGGCACAGCGTAATGAATTAAGTCTAAAATGTTTCGTGAAAATCGGTTCAGATTTAGATATAGCTTCTATATCTGACCAAATGAAAAATGTAGTATCGGTTACAGAATGACATGTTTATGGATCCAATTTCATTTTACTGGTCCTTTAAAATGCGACGGCTGTTAGGATTCATCTGTTGAATATACCCGAAGTGGTGAAGGGTATCATATAGTCGGCCCCGTCCGACTTTACTACTTTGCTTACTGGTTTTCTGTTTGAATATACGTTGTTATCCTCTGTGAAACCGATATTCCAACATACAATCCATTCAAATGGATGTGAGGATAGGACATAAACTAAAATTCAACATTTTCTGTCAACTGAACAAATAACAGAAACTAAGGTTGGGAACTGCGATTGTGTTCTTAAATTATAAATTAAAGGTTTCAGTTATGATCAAAATTTATTCTACCTTATGACAACTAATAAAAAAAGTAAATTAAAGAAAAAAAGTTAATAAACTTCATTAAAACACGAATTCGTCGCTCTATAAATCGAAATTAGCCATAATGATAACTACATCTAGGTTACCTGTTAGAGCAATACAACGCAACCCTCAAAGTTCACTTGCGTTTTATTGGCCTCATTCTTTTGACGTCTATGCCGCTCCCCATGTCATACATAAACACCGCAAACATTATTAATTTGTGTCATAATGTTGTCATCAGTCACGCAAAACTCGGTGAGTGTTAATGTATGTGTTTCTATGACGCGGGTGGGACAAAACAAACTTTTCCAATTCTATTTTAATCGAAGAAAATATCCTTATGAAAAAATATTAATAAAATAGGCTATGGGGAAAATAAACAAGAAGTTCAAACACTCACCCACACACATATATTTAGAATGAAATCGAGAATTCATAGGAGAGAAACTACAATGCAACTGGCACAACGCCCTTTTACCACAAATGTGTACAATAACAACCACAACCTTTAACAAGGAGTTCGTTATGACGGAAAACAAACTTGTCATTGACATACAAAACTCTGGCAACATAGAACACCACACAAGAGACATGGATAAAAGAAAAAGGGCAAAAACACGGAGAGAACTTTGTGAACAACAATATGAATTTACCTAAATACAATGTTGACATTTGACACGCACACTTGTTGCAAAAGTTCAAACAGCAGGGATTTAAACACACACACACAAGGGATAAAACATGTAAATGTCGAATACCTTGGGTTGAACACATGCTAATAGATAGAATCTATTTAAAAAAGTACAAAGCATTTTTGTAAATAGAATTACAAAATTTATAATTTGCATATTCTGTTAAATGGTTCAGGTTATTCATGGGAGCAATTTGGGTATAGGGGCGTATGAGTGTGGCTAACAAATGAAAAACCACACATACGCTATATCGGTCTTTCGATCACTACATAACCAGCTGAAAAGGCTTCATCTCTGAATATTTTCCATATAGGACAATGTTTCAAATTCATAATATCATCAATATAAGTATTTCAAAGCATTTTCTGACCTACATTTCTATAATATGGTATTTCGGCTTCTAAAAGTATACGAATGGCACATCAATCAAACGTTATGGTCGGTTAAGGAGGAGCTGGCTTAAGCCGAAGTGTAAAAGCTCGCATTGCCATGTCTCCAAAGCCTTCAGACCAAAGATTTGTGGTTACCACTCATATCTGTTTGTCCTACGCAGCTGAAGTCTGACATCCACTACATGACTATTAACAAAAAAAAAAAAAAAAAACAGTATGGAAAGTAGTAAAGTCTGACGGGGCCGACTATATGGTACCCTACACCACATTGGGTATATTCAATAGATGGAATCCTAACAGTCGTCGCATTTTTGAAGGACCATTAACATGAAATTAAACATGTAATTCTGCAAGCTATACTAAATTTTGGTCAGATATAGAGTTGCTTCTTACAATGGGACAAAATTATGTAAATAAATGTAAAGCAAAATATCGAAATCTAAACCGAACTCATCGAAACTTGTCACATGGTGCACCATTTACATAAAATCGGACGAAAACATATATGGGAGCTATATCTAAATCTGATATCTTTCTAGACTTAATTCAGTACGCTATGCCAAATTTCGTGCAAATTGAAGGATATGTCGGGACTTTGAACCGATTTTCACGAAACATAGCACACATCATTCTAGACGCAATTTAGTACGATATGCCAAATTTCGAGCAAATCGAAGAATACATAGGGTCTTTGGTGTACTATTTACCTAAAATTGGTCAAAAATATATATGGGAGCTATATCTAAATCTGAACCGATTTTCAGGAATTTTAACACACATCTTTCTAAATTTCAATCAGTACGTTATGCAAAATTTCGTGCAAATCGAAGGACATATAGGGTCTTTGGTGCACCAGTTACATAAAATCGGACGAAAATATATATGAGAGCTATATCTAAACCTGAACCGATTTTCACGAAATTTAACACACATCTTCCTAGACTTAATTCAGTACACTATGCCAAATTCCGTGCAAATCGAATGATATATAGGGACTTTCCAATTTGGCACAGCTCATTAATTTGGCCCAAGAACGAAAAATAGGTTCAGATTTTAATATAGCTCCCATATATAATTCCGTCCGATTTAAGTTAAAGCGTACACACCAAATGTGCCAAATTTCATCCGATTCGGATCATAAGTGCGAATTGTACTTTTTTATTTGAACAGACGGACGGACGGACATGCATAAATCGGCTCAGAAAGTGATTCTTTGCATATTCTCAAAATGAACTATGGGTCAATCTCGTTTCCTTTTGCATCTTACAAGCATATGCACGAAGACATGATACCCGGTACCACAGTGTGGCGAAGGGTATAAACAGTAAAATAATTTATGAACGAACAATTTTTTTTTTGCAAATAGTTTCGGTTGTATTATTCTCAACACAGGTATGTTGTAAGGGTATTATAGCTTTGTACAGCACAATACTTTTTAACGCCGCCAAATACTGATCCTTGACCACATATTACTATACCGACCGTCATGTCTCGTCCGTCTCGATGTGGCCCCTATTTATGGACCAATCGTCAAGAAAGTTTGCATGTAGGACCGGCTCTTACCAAAGAATACCAGGGGATAATATTACACAGGGAAAAGGGTCCGACTATGGAATAAGCATCTGGTGAAATTTGGTCAATATTTAATATTTAACCCACACTTTTGTATGGAAAATGGCAAATTTAGCATACTATGGCGTATATATTAGGTTGGGGAAGAAAAAATCAGCATATTTTTCTGTTATGGTCAAATTTTGGACGTAAACTTTAAAAGTGCCGATACCCAAGTCTTCTAATTTTATAAAAATCCATGTCCATGCCCAATATAAAAGTTACGCGACATTTTGTGCTAGGTTTTAATACGATTTTCCAATCCGAATGGCTGTATTTTGGTATTTTGTTTTTCCTTGACTTAAATTACCAAGACATAGCCCCGATATACAAATGCCAATTGACTTTAGGTATTTAAAATAGTTATCTCATGCAACTCCCCTTTTCCAATTCCCCATGCACACATAAGCTGATTATGAGGCATAGAGTTGAAAATACTTTAAATATATATATATATATATCGCACATAAGCAGTACTAACCTTGTGTGGCTATATTATAATTGTTGAATTCGCAGCAAGCCTGTTTCTGTATACTCAAGGATATGAGACACACTAACGACTGTCTAGTTCCAAACCACATTGTTTTTTCCATATTCTCTTGTTTGGTATAGTATTTTACAAAACATGTAATTACATACCATGCTGTTTACGTCCTTTGTTTTGTTGTCTTACACTTGCGATGTCACAAAGCTCGTTTCAAAAAACTCATAACCAGCACATAGGATATTGTTGTTTCAGCTGAAGCCACAAGTGTCATAACGAACATAACTGTGCGTGGTTCTTTTTTCATGCATACATCCTTTGAACTTTTTCCAAAAAAAAAAAAGAATATTTGGTCTTATTGTTCATTGTCATGTAAACTCCATTGTTTTTATTATTACAAGTTGGGGCATGTAAACGAGCGAAATTCTTCCATATAACTTTGTTTGTCATATACCAACACGGAGCATATATTCCATGTTTTTATTTTCGGGGAAGAAATAAAAAAGTAGCTAACTTAAAAGCCCACCCGTAATGGAAAAAATAATAACTAACTAATATAAACAAAAAACGAAATGCTTTCGAACATGACAAACATTTCATCAGCAATCAACAAAGGACGACATGTAATCGTCAGAGTCGAAAAGTAAACCGAAAAACAAACTCGACAACATAATGCCCGTTATGGGTTCGGTTGTTTGGTTGGCAGAAAGCCAGCCAACAAAATTGTGCCAAAAACTTGTGCCATAAAACAATACAACTGACGACGACAACATCAACATCAATGATAAATACTTATGGAGCAAATTGAGCCATTGGGAGCTGAATTCTTCTGAATTCAGAAAAATATTCAGTGAAATTACATGAAAACAACTAATATAAAGAAAATTGTTAGATTATGAGATACGTTATGATTAGCTAAAGCATAAATATGGACTAATTGTCGTCAAACCAAAAATCTAAAAACTAGTATTTTTTGTAAAGTTTTGAGCTTTTCAATATACCTATATTCCTGATCAGAATACAATTTTATGTAGATTTAGTTTAATCAATCCTTCATTGTGTTGGAATCAGGATAGAAATTGGTTTCATACTTAACACCATAAAGTGGTGTATAAGGTGTATATTTAATTTGTCATTCGATTAGCATGGCATATGATTATTCACCGGAGACCCCAAAAGAGTATATGGGCAATATTGCCAATTTTTTAATATTCAATTTTCAAAAAATCAGCTTTTTTGTTTTTGTGGCACATCAATGATTTTTGGTACACATATAGAGAAAAATGATCTGACTCCGAAACCGTTCGCGATCAAATTTTTGGTTGATGCGCGCAAAAGTTATCGAGGTTTTAATTTTGGGCATAAGAAAAAAATCTTAAAATTACGCCGTTTATTATATTGAACAAAAACGTTGATATATATCTTCCTCCGTAAAAAAAGAATATGAATATATTATAAGAATCCCGATAAAGTTGCACATCTTCGCGAAATATGAGAAAAATAAAAAAAATATATAGCAGATTACATCAATATTTTCATTATATTAATAACATACACACACCTAAAAATTAATTTAAAAATATCTACATATTCTAAACACCATGATGAATCAAATGATATCAAAATCACACAAGTCCCTGTAGCGGTTTGTAAATCACAGCGACAACAAAACAAGATATTGAGGAAAAATGTTTGTTTTTGGTTCGAAAAAATAATGTCATCATATTTATTTTTTTAATTGTATACAAGAAATTTCAGAAAAAAATGTTGGGGCTATTCTACAATTTTACCCGAATTTCGCCGAAAAATTGACATATGTAATAATAATCAATTTTTGTGTATATGTATACGCCTTGCGAATTATATCAAGACCGTTCCGATAAATCTTAGAATTCTATAAATAGGAATAAATCTTAAAATAAAATAATATTATAAATTATACATTTTAAATTGCGTGTAAATCGCGTAATTCTCAAAATCATCTGATGCGCATGCGGTTTCCAGGAAGTACTGAAGTTTGTCTTCCAATCCATATATATTTTGCGAAATTTCATTTGACGGCTAAGATGTGCTGCACGTTACATTGAAGTACCCAAAAAATCGTAAAACGCGAATAATTTCCGAAAACTCCATATGCCATTAACGCGCATCCGATTTCTGTGTGCACCCTAAAAAATACATCGATCTATACTGATTTCAATGTGGTCCATTAAGAACCATGGATGTGCCAGCTCACACTATTTTTGAGATAAATTGCGTCTAAATCGCGTAATTCTCAAAATCATTTGACGCGCATGCGGTTTCCAGAAAGTACTGAAGTTTATCTTCCAATCCATATATATTTTGCGAAATTTCATTTGACAGCTAAGATGTGCGGCACGTTAAATTGAAGTACCCAAAAAATCGTAAAACGCGAATAATTTCCGAAAACTCCATATGCCATTAACGCGCATCCGATTTCTGTGTGCACCCTAAAAAAATATATCGATCTATACCATTTCAATGTGGTCCATTAAGAACCATGGATGTGCCAGCACAATCTCTCTTTTGGCTGAAGTTTTTAAAGTTCTCCTTTCGAAAAAGATCAAAATCCGTATGAGGTCATTTATTGAAGCGTAAATGATACACAGAAAACGCAAATAAATCCGCGATATTTTCAAAAACATTTTTTGCCAAATTTCGTGTTTTTGGAAGGCCAGTTCCCGCCGTTCTAGTAGATGGATTTTCACGAAGAAGATTTTATATCATCCGAAACGTAAAAAACCTTATTGATCGCGGGTACCCATATCATTCAGTTGACAGATCTAAAAATTTGGCCCGAAAAATAGGTTTTTTAGAAATTTGATCGCACAAAATTCGCACCTTCGGATGAGTATTACTATGAAGCTGTGCATACTACATACACAAAATACATATCAAATTACGCAGATTCGCGACTACAATAATCTTATAATCGATTTTTATAAATTTCTGTTTGCGTATTAAAGCTAGAAGTAAAATTAAAAAACGCTCAAAATCGAGCTTCAAAATGTCAGCATCATTTAAAGGTAGATGCAGTTAAAATTTTGAAAAATGATACATAAGGGGCGTAGTCCCCATTTTGTTGGCTTCTAGTTTTATTCTTTGTAGATTTTAACATGTCCATCTGTCTGACGAAATCACGATAGAGACCGCAATATCTAGGATGGAGCCTGAAAATTTTACTCTGACATTGCTATTACTGATACGGTGGTTGGTATTGGAAATGGGATATATCGACAAGTTTTTCAACTAAATTGGCTGTATTATGCTATGTTTCTCATTGGGTATGAAATCTTAAAAGCGGAAATTTTAAATATGGTACATATTTTTGGGTTGCTTTCATATAATGGTAACCCCCATTATTCGGTATTTTGGGGGTTTCCGATATGTTTTTCAACAGAATCAGCTGTAATTTGATATTTCGGATTCACTTTGGCTATCATATCTTCCAATAAAAAAGTATCAGTTTCAGGATTGCCAATATTATTCGGTATTTTGATTGTTTTGGTCAATCAAAATACCGGATAATAGTGACAATACCGGATAATAGTGGCAAAATACCGGATAATAGTGGCAATTGTAAACCTTCCTACTAAAAATTATCAACAGTGGTACACCTTTTACGGAAGCTTCCATATACCGCTACATCCCAATGATAGGTATTTGGGAATCTTGAACACTTCTTTCAACTAATTCGGTAGCAATTGAATATTCTGGATTGTGTAGAAAAATTCCTTACCAAAAATTATTAACATTGGCCCATGTTTCCGGGTAGCCCCTTATCTCATGGTAACTCTCATTATTCGGTATTCGAATTAGTTCTAATTTGATTTTTATGGATTCTCATCTTTCCACTAAACATGGTTTACCGTTTGGGGAATCCCCCATATAACTCTACATCCTAAACTTCGGTTTTTAGGGGAGTTTGGACACATTATTTCGCCAAATTAGCTGCAATTTTATATGTTTTGGATTTTCATTGAGTAAAAAATGTCTCTAACAAAAATTACCAATATTTGCCCAAGTTTCCAAGCAATGGGTGTACCATTATATGTGACTTAATGGTACACCCATTGTTTGGTATTTTTGGGGCTTTAGGCGATTTGTCTCATTGATTCATCAAACTCATATGGGGTGGTAAATCTTCCTACCGAAAATTTTCAATGTCAATTTACGGTTTGGGTTAGCTCCTATAGAACGGTAACAGTTTCGACATTTTATAGGTTTTAGCAGCATTTTCCATCCGAAGGGCTGTAATTATATATTTTTTTTTTTAATAAATTTGCTATAATTCGTCCTGGTCAAACATAAATACCTTTTTCTATTTTTTTGTATTTTGAGGTTTTCGGCACATATAAGGTCCTATCACAGTTTTCAAAAATAATTGTCGCTAGTAAGGTATATAATTTCCTCCTGGCAGCATTTTTCCATAGTATAGCACCCAAATAAAAGTAACGATTAATTGTACACTAAATAATAATAACAATGGGTGTCAGATTGAGCTTAAATTTAAAACAGTCCAGCATACCGAATAGCGAGTGAAAAGATATCTTTAAATCGATTTACAAATTTTAGCCATGTCAACTTTCCTTCGAAAAGGCGACGTCTGTGTGGATGCATTTGTAGAATATACCCAAAGTGGTGAAGGGTATCATATAGTCGGTCCAATCCGAATTTACTACTTTCCTTACAGGTCGATGTTACCAAAGTTGATCCCCTTTAATTTTTTTGCTTAATTATGGTTTATTATAAAAAAATAAGAGCACCAGTTCTACAAGGACGAAATTATATATGCTACCATTCAGTCTTTAGCTTATATATTTCTTCATACCAATTTCGATTCATATCAAACTTAACACCCTTTCATATTTTTCCAAATGCATTTGTTTGTGGTTATATTTTCATAACATGTCACTTCCCTATCTACCATAACCAACAGCTTGATGAATATGTAAAAAAAATGTTGATGAATATTTTCATGTTTCATATTGACATTAAATAGTTTTTGTTTTTCATATTTGTTTTCTTGACACTTTGAACCCAAAGCACAGCTGTGTCAACCTTTGGAAAAGGGATCAAAACAATAAAATTTGTACAACAAGAAAAAACACGAAATTTGTCTAAAACCGACAATTGATGAGTTTCGATATTGATAAAGGGCACTGAAATAACATGACACAGCGCCCCCGCACTCCTAAATTCGTAAACTAAACAAAATAAAGCAATCAATCATCAATACGGTGGTTAAATAAATACTATAGCATAAATGCATATTTGAATATGAATATTAGGGTGCTTTTGGTGATTAAAAATCTATAGTTGTATAGTTTCTAAAAAAATGGTTTATTATAAACTCTGCCATAAAGTATATATATATATATATGTATTTGATCAGCGTAAATGGGAAGACTTGTTTTTATTCACTCCATATGTTAAGTTACACCTACCTGCTTTGGGAAATACCGAAATGGTAATGGGTACCTCTATATGGGGGCTAAGTCAAAACATGGACGAACTTTGGTGGGAAAATGTACTTAAACCTTAAAAAATCCGAAATGAAGTGGTAACTTACGAATACTCAACGTTCTATACACATTTCCAAAATACATTTCTGATATAATAAATAATTATAAAAGTCCAACTTGCCAACTAAAGATTTTCATATCCTGCCGTAGTCTCTACTTGTTCTATGGGTTATCATGATTTCACAACACTACCATGCCTTTATATTCGTTTGCATTGCCTAAGGATCAGTCAGTCACTGTTCTGTCACTAGTTTGTCATTGTGTAATGGACAAACTTTTCATGTGAAATCTCCGAAGTGAAAAGCTTTCATTTAACATGTGATGTGTTGAAAAGCCAACACAAATTGTGACCACACATGTCATTCAGAGTGGCAATGCAAAGTGGTTTATTGAAATTAAGAATGTTTATGTGTGCGGGTGTAAAATATTCCCAAATAGTCTACGTTTGTCCGATTGAGACCAACTTTTGCCAGAATACACCAAAAGAATTCCATAATGACGTCTATTACCGTTTGTTAAAATCGCTTCAGATTTAAATAAAGTTCCGAAAAATTTCTGTCGAAAATGAACATAACAATTCCTCGTGAAAAATTTTCTGCTCTCCTTGTCATAATTGTGACCTTTAGAGTAAAGTCGGACTGGCCCGATTATATGATACCCTTCACCACTTTGGGTATATTCTACATATGTATCCTAACAGACACCGCCTTTTCGATGGAACATTGACATGAAATTTAACGAACTTAAATATGTGATCTTTATATATATATGTATATATATATAAACCGACTAAGATCAATCCCTACAAACCGATTTAAATCACACTTGACACACGCTATTCGGTATGCTACACTGTTTAAAATTTAATCTCAATGAAACATCCGCTGATTATCTGATGTACAATTAACATGAAGTAGGTCGAAATTATATATTGAAGCCATGCTATATTTAAATCTGAACCGATTTCAAGGAAATTTGCAGAGATTAATTTATAAATCTAAAATATAAATCTGAGGTGATTTTCACGTAACTTATCACACATCATTCTATACTCTATTTCGAGCAAATCGAAAGATTTACAGCGACTTTGGTGCACCATTCACCCAAAATCGGGCGAAACTTTATACGGGCGTTATATCTAAATCTGAACCGATTTTCACGAAACTTGGCGTACATCATCCTAGACTTAATTCAGTAAGCTATAAAATCCATGCAAATCGGACGATATATAGGGACTTTGATGTACCATTTACATTAAATATGATGAAAATATTTGGGATCTATATCTAAATTTGTACCGATTTTCAACAATTTCAATAGGCTTCGTCCTTGGGCCAAATAAATAATCTGTACCAAATTTTATCCAAATCGGATTCTATGCATGTGATTCTATGCATATTCTCAAAAGGAACCATGGGTTTATCTCGATTCCTTTTGATTGTTACAAACATATGCACAAAGACATAATACCCTGTATAACAGTGTGGTGTAGGGTATAAAAATGTTGGTCCCTATTAAAACCATAATATGCAGGATTTACGTTAAAACAAATTTAATGGATAGACACACATATCTGGCCCCATTTTCAGATCTGAAAATAATTATGGCTGGAAAGAACAATATTGATTCTACATGATTGATATGGAGAATTTGAAGGGTTTCGACAATCAGTGTACACAAGAGACTCGAATCCTCCCGATTTGCTTCGATGTATTTTATAGTTACGCCGTATCGAGATGTATTGTGGATTGCCGTCCGTACATTTTATACCCCTTAAAAAAGGTAACTCTAAGTCTACTTCCAAACAAATTTCCAACCCCACATTTCCAAAGCAAATTTCCTATTCGTTATGTTCAGCGGGGTCTAACTTTTATATCCTTCATCATGACATGGACTTTCAAAGTATTTAAAATCGATCAGGGCTTCAGAAGTAAAGGAAATAATAAACTACAGACACTCAGTTTGTGCCAGGCCCTCGTAAATACGTAAAATAATTCGTGACGGTTGAAAATGACATCTAAAATCCTCGATAGCCGAAAAGAGTGGTTACCATTATATGACAACCAATATAAACTTGATGTCAATTTCTCCCAAAATACTGAAATTTGGGATGAACTTTAAAAAGTTGTGTAATATTGATAGTTATTGATAGGCAGTAATTTTACCCAATTATAACCTAAAATACAAAAATTGATGTAATTAAAACAAGCTCAAAGTTTCAAAAAATCGAATAATATAGGCTCAATCAAAAATATTGCGCCCTCTATCGTAATTTCAACATACGGGCAGACAGATGTGCAACCACAACTCTTTGAATTCATTTAAAATATTATAACCACTTAGACATTCTCAAGGTTTATAGTCGAAGGAAAAGTCAAAAGTTTTTTCCTACTAATCCTTGAAGAGTTCATGTGGCACATGAACTTTTCTTTTTCAACTGACACATTTACCTGTGGTCTAACCCATCCATTCCTGCTACACGTGTTGTATGCACATAAAATATTAATGCTTTTGAATTATTAAAGAGTTAGTAAACTGATGAAAAATATTAATGCTACACGAGTATTAAGTTGAGAATAAAACTAACATGTTTACAAAGAATATCGGAAAGTTTTTAAAATGTATTGAATGTTTTGAAATATAAATTCATGCTCAAATTATAATCTATATAAAACAATTGTAGTAATTTCGTTATAGCTTTCGAATGGGTTATGCTTTATTAATTATTTTTTATAGTGGTCTAATTTAGGTGTTCCCCAAATCCTCGGCAAATTTGTGTAGTCTTACACAACATGGGTCTATCAGGGCGATGCGTAGACAAAATATTCGGTTGGGGAAAAGGAAATCCATTATTGTTATATGAACTATAGGAATTTACTTAATATGCTTCGGAATGTCCGATTTGGGCCAAATATACACCGTTTTGTTGTATGATCTGTTGCCATTTTAAAGGTTACTTCATAATGCCTCTCTCATAGAAGTCTTGCTCTCTATTTGGAAAAAAAAAACTATTTTTATACCCTTCACCACACTGTGGTACAGGCTATTATGTCTTTGTGCATATGTTTGTAACAGGCAAAAGAAACGAGATAGACACATGGTTCCTTTTGAGAATATGCATATAATCACTTTCTAAGTCGATTTATGCATGTCCGTCCGTCCGTCTGTCTGTCCATGTTGAATTGTAAACAAAGTACAGGTCGTATTTATGATCCGAATTGGATGAATTTTGGCATAGGTCACTTATTCGGCCCAAGGACGAACCCTATTTAATTTTCGTCCGATTTAATGTAAATGGTGCACCAAAGTCCCCATATATCATTCGATTTGCACGAAATTTGGCACATCGTAATGAATTACGTCTAGAATGATGTGTGTCCAGTTTATTGAAAATCGGTTCAGATTTGGATATAGCTCCAAGAGATATTTTCGTCCGATTTAAGGTAAATGGTGCACCAAAGTCCCCATATATCTTTCGATTTGCACTAAATTTTGCACCTCGTAATGAATTACGTCTAGAATGATGTGTGTCAAGTTTCTTGAAAATTGGTTCAGATTTGGATATAGTTCCCATATATATTTTCGTCCGATTTAAGGTAAATGATGCACCAAAGTCCCTAAATATTTTTCGATATGCACGAAATTTGTGTGTGTTAAGTTTCATGAAAATCGGTTCAGATTAAGATATAGCTCCAATATATATTTTCGTCCGATTTGTAACAGGCAAAAAGAAACGAGATAGACACATGGTTCCTTTTGAGAATATGCATATAATCACTTTCTAATTCGATTTATGCATGTCCGCCCGTCCGTCCGTCCGTCTGTCTGTCCATGTTGAATTGTAAACAAATTACAGGTCGTATTTATGATCCGAATTGGATGAATTTTGGCATAGGTCACTTATTCGGCCCAAGGACGAACGCTATTTAATTTTTGTCCGATTTAATGTAAATGGTGCACCAAAGTCCCCATATATCTTTCGATTTGCACGAAATTTGGCACATCGTAATGAATTACGTCTAGAATGATGTGTGTCCAGTTTATTGAAAATCGGTTCAGATTTGGATATAGCTCCAACAGATATTTTCGTCCGATTTAAGGTAAATGGTGCACCAAAGTCCCCATATATTTTTCGATTTTGCACGAAATTTGGCACAGCGTAATCAATTAGGTCTAGAATGATGTGTGACAAGTTTCTTGAAAATCGGTTCAGATTTGGATATAGCTCCCATATATATTTTTGTCCGAAGTCCCTACATATCTTTCTATTTGCACGAAATTTGGCATAGCGTACTGTATAAAGTCTAGAATGATTTGTGTTAAGTTTTTGAAAATAGGTTCAGATTTGGATATAGCTCCCATATATATTTTCGTCCGATTTAATGTAAACGGTGCACCAAAGTCCCCATATATCTTTCGATTTGCACTAAATTTTGCACCTCGTAATGAATTACGTCTAGAATGATGTGTGTCAAGTTTCTTGAAAATTGGTTCAGATTTGGATATAGCTCCCATATATATTTTCGTCCGATTTAAGGTAAATGGTGCACCAAAGTCCCTACATATCTTTCTATTTGCACGAAATTCGGCATATCGTACTGAATAAAGTCTAGAATGATTTGTGTTAAGTTTCTTGAAAATCGGTTCAGATTTGGATATAGCTCCCATATATATTTTCGACCGATTTAAAGTAAACGGTGCACCAAAGTCCCCATATATCTTTCTATTTGCACGAAATTTTGGCATAGCGTACTGAATAAAGCATAGAATGATGTGTGTTAAGTTTCGTGGAAATCAGTTCAGATTTAGATATAGCTCCCATATATATTTTCGTCCGATTTAATGTAAATGGTGCACCGAAGTCCCTATATATCTTTCGATTTACACGAAATTTAGCATAACGTACAGAATTGAGCCTAGAGTGATGTCTGCCAAGTTCGTGAAATCAGTTCAGATATAGATATAGGTGTCATATATATTTTCTCCGGTTTAATGTAGCTCCTATATATATTTTCTTTCGATTTTATAGAAATTGTGCTCTAAACACCCAAAGTTTGTCCGATTGTCACACAATTTTGTACAATGAACTGTAGTTAAGCTAAATTAATCTCTGGCAAGTCTCGTTTAAATCGGTTCAGAGTTAGATGTAGCTTCTAAATATATATTTTCGTCAGATTTTACACAAAATTGACACACAATTTTGCACAACGTACTGAAGTTAGTACAACCTAGAAGATAGATATAAATTATACACCATACTCCAAGGTGGGTCCGATTGGCACAACATTTTGCAGTTTTTTTTTAAATCGGTTCAGATTTAGATAAAGCCTCTAGATATAGTTTCGTCCGATTTTAGTTAAATGGTACACAAAAGTCCCAATGTTAGGCCGATTGACATAACATATTGCACAACATACTGAAGTTAATATAACCTAACATGTGGAACGTTTTGTTGATATCGGTTCAAATTTGGATAGAGCTACCATATATATTTTTTCACGATTTTAACCCTACGGTCAATAATTAGTTATTTTTTTATTGGGATCTTACTTAGGTGTTCCTCAAACCCTCTGCAAATTTTTGTGGCTCTAGACAACGTGGGGCCATCAGGGCGACTCGTGGAAGTCAGAAACTACCCTGGTGTTCCCTTGGTATACAGGGACAAAAACAATGATGAATGATGAACTTTACTGCAGAACCTTCCTGGCCGTTGATCCTGGTTTGGCCATCGTTTGCGGTGCTTCGGCGATCTTTGACCATGCTCGTTTTCGCACGGGTGTATGAAATGAATTGAATGAAAAGGCTTCTTTCTATGCCGACATTGTTATGTCGATAAGTCACAAACGCAATAAATAATTGAATATATCCTCCATACAATGGTGGAGGGTATAATGTCATGTGTCAAGTTTAATTTATATTGAATCAGATAAGATAATTTATAACAATAAGATATTAGGATATTGTAGGATAGTAGATTATTATATATGTAGTAGTCGACCTCGTCCAACTTTGTTCATTTCATTACCGTCTTCGGTATATAATTTACCAATACCAATGAAATAATTAAACAATTTAATTCTTTGTAATTTGGTATTTAATTCATTAACGACTTACATACATAGATAAAAGTGAAATTACAGAATGCCAAACGTTTGCTTAATTATTTTTATATCGTTACCAAGCCATGCGGAATTGTGAAATGTAATTAGATAGGGATTATTCAAATTTATTTCATCATTTCGTATTCATTGTGATGTTAGCTTTGTGCCTCCTACACTACTACAAATTACTACACATAAGCGTAGCCTTAAATTATTTTGATGATGATGATGAGAATAAAGTTCATGTCCTTGAACATAACAGAAGTGAATAAGAATAACAATTAAAATCTTGGTAAATCCCATCACTGAGTATATTTCTATTGGTATTTGTCGTTGTTGTTTTTTTTTCTAATTTATTTCCCACATTCTCTGGAAGCTTAAGACATTTTACTGTGTATTAATTACAGTTAAAATAGAAAATACCCCCAAAAGCCCAAAGCTTCACAGTTTTTACATCCTGTTTGTCTCTAATCATGAATAATCAAGCAAAGAAAAATAGAAAAAAATATCTGAACGAGTGTGAAATAAAAATCCGTTTTCTTTGCCAACATTCCACCATGTTAAAGGAATGAATGTACGAATGAGTGAAATGAAATGGTAATGAAAAATAAATTGAAACTGTAAGTGAAACTAAAAATGTAATGCCAGATGAGATAGAGAACCCGGCAGCCAGGGAGGCAGTCAGGTATTATCCTTATCGTATAATTAAACGTACGTACGAGTAGAGTACTTTTCCAGACATTTGAACACTTTCGTTTGGTTTATTTCACTTTAAGACCGCACTTAAATCATTAGTAACAGTTTTAAATCCTGTCGCTTTGGGTATTTGCTGTTAGTTAGGGAGAGAAGATGTAAAGGCGGAGAGAGGAAGCGGATGCAAAAGTGTTATGCGCCACCATTGTCTCCTCTTTGTGTAATACTGGTTATTACATGGACCTTGGTGATGGCGTATAATTTCACACCAATTTCATTCAAGGTTATTTGGGTTATTTTATCTTTGTAATGATCATTGTTGACTGTGGTTTCATATGTCAATATAATTGAAATAAGTGACTACAGGATCATAAAAGCACTGAGGATGGGTTGGAATTTTGTTGATAGGGTAGTACGAGTATTGGTGCGTAAACATAAAACAAGTGGGTGTTTAGAAAAGGAAAGGTGGGTTTTTGGAAATTTTGGTACAGTATTTAGTACCACGAGGAAGGAGTTAGATTCGAAAATATGTTATTTTGCTTAAAGTAAAAGTATAGGAGCCAACGGTATTTTCCATTTGAGTGGTTGTTTTTTTATCATAAACAAACTATTTATGGTTTGACGTACGTAAGTGATTCTGTGTATATTCTCTATCTCGTTTCCTTTTGCCTGAGAAAACACTGCACCATAATAGGGCTATACCAAAATGTACACTGGTATATCCTACTTTTAATACCAAACATCCTAGGAGTGTATGTGAAAAATATTTAAAGTATGTTTTAAATGCTGAGAGCTCGATCGTGACTTCAATATACGGGAATGGGTAAATCTACATGGGATTTATTTGTAATGAAGATGCTAAATATTTTGGGATCTCCGAATAATATATTGAGGTATTGCAAACGCTATGACAACATCTTACTTTGGATGATATAAAAATATGTTGGCAGTTCTTTAAAAACTGTTAATAATATGATCATAGGTGGCAAATCTTTAAACTATTTGTAAGCATAGGAAAGAAATAGCAATCCAACGTGCGAGTCTTCGAAGACGAGACAACCTAAACAAAGGTGTGTTTAATACTCTTCCCCAGACTATGGTACAGGGTATTATGTCTTTCTGCATATGTTTGTAACAGGCAAAAGCAAATGAGATAGACACAGGGCTCCTTTTGCGAATATGCATAGAATCACTTTCTGAGTCGATTTACGCATGTCCGTCTGTCCGTCCATGTATTTTTGTGAACAAAGTACAGGTCGAATTTATGATACGATTTATAAGAAATTTGGCATAGGTCACTTATTTGGGCCAAGGACGAACCCTATTGAAATTGGGAAAAATCGGTTCAGATTTAGATACAGCACCCATATATATTTTCGTCCGATTTAATGTAAATGGTGCACCAAAGTCCCTGTATATATCTCGAGTTGCACGAAATTTGGCACAGGGTAATGAATTAGGTCTACAATGTTGTGTGTTAAGTTTCCAGAAAATCGGCTCAAATTTAGATATAGCCCCCATATATATTTTCGTCCGATTTGATTTAAATGATGCACCAAGCCCCTATATATCTTTCGATTTGCACGAAATTTGGCAGTGCGTAATGAATTAGATCTAGAATGATGTATATTAAGTTTCCTGAAAATCGGTTTAGATTTAGATATAGCTCGATTTGCACGAAATTTGTTTTTTTGTAATCTGCACTTTGAATCATTTGGTCAAGCAAAACAGGTCGTGTGGGGAAGACCTGGGCCTTTTTGCTTTCAAGCATCATCAATTTTTTATACCCTTCGCCACACTGTAGTACCGGGTATTATGCCTTTGTTCAAATGTTTGTAACAGCAAAAGGAATCAAGATAGACCCATGTTTTTTTTCTTTTTTTTTGAGAATATACATAGAATCACTTTCTGAGTCGATTTAAGGTCTCATTTGTGACCCGATGTGGATGAAATTTGCCACGAACCCTATTGAAAATGGAGAAAATCTGTTCCGATTTAGATATAGCTCCCATACAAAGTTTTGGTCGATTTTATGTAAATGGTGCACCAAACTCCAAATTATGGCCCGATCAGGTCCACACTTATATATGCGAAGTTTTGTTGGAATCGGTGCAGATTTAGACGAGCTTTCATATATAGTTTAGTACGAAATAAGTAAATGGTGCATCAAACTCCAAAAAAATTGTCCGATTGAGCCACGATTCAGTCCACTTTTTTGTGTGCGAAGTTTTGTTGAAGTCGGTTCAGATTCAGATATAAGTCCCATTTATAGCTTCGTCCGATGTTATGTAAATATTTGTCCAATTGAGGCAACATTTTGAACATGGTACTGATTTAGATCCAGATCGGTGTATACGAAGTTTTGCTGAAATCTATTAAGATTTATATATAGCTCCCATATATAGTTTCTTCCGATTTTATGTAAATGGGGCACCAAACTCCCAAAAATGTGTCCGATTGAGACAAAAATTTGCAGCGCGTATAGAAATTACTGTAGGTTGACGTCCGTGAAGTTTTATTGAAATCGATTCAGATTTAGATATAGTTCCTATATATTTTTTCGTTCGACTTTAGCACCATATTATTGAGCACCATACTATCAATATTTGTCCGATCGGGACAAATTTTGCACAGAGTACTGAATTAGGTCCTGATTGATGTATGCGAATGAGGCTATGCTTGTTCTACATTCACGTAATCTAGCAGCGGGTATGGAATTTAGTCTAGAATGCTTTTTTTAAGTTTTTTAAATTGGTTCAGATTTAAATATATCTCACATATATACTTAAGTCCCATTTTATGTTGTTGAAATCGGTTCACATGTAGATATAGTTCCCACATATATTTTTCTGATTTTATGCAAATGATGCAAGTGGAGCAGCCTATTTCGTTTATTATGAAATTTTGCATAGTATATTGGATTGAAGTCGTTTCAGGTTTAGATATAGCATCTTGTATATACCCAAAATGTTGAAGGGTACTTTATACTATGAACTAACGTATTTGACCACTATTAAATTAATATTAATTATTATTAAATTAATATTACTTTCCCGCATTATTCTGCAATAATTCTAAGAGTTTATTAAAACAATTACATAAAAAGGTTTCCTCTAGAAACCACTGTTAAGATTTGCATTTATTTTAGAAAATTATAATTCCAACGTTTCTCTGCTCATTCTTCCTTTGCTCTTGAAATCCCGTGGTTAACTTTTTCTGTAAGCTAGCCTCCTTTGTTCGTGGCTAACCTTAGAAAAAACACAAAAACACATTTGTTAAGCTACTAAAATGACATTGGTGTTGAGCTGGCTGGCTAGTTGGCTGAATGGCCGCCTGGCAGGTTGGTTGATTGGTGGTATTTCGGCGACATCTTTTCTATGGCAATTTGCAAAAGTTTTGCCTTGCCGGTATATTATTTGCCTTTGTAATTTCTTCTTTGGTCATTTCGTTTTTCTTTCATTTGCAGCATTATTTATATTAGCCTCTCTGTGTGTGTTTTTTCTTCCTTTCTCTGTGATGAAATAAATTTATCAGCACCAAGTTTCTCATGGCAATATTTTGTTCAACGTTTATTTTTATCTCTATTTTTGCAGACGGTCATACGGAAGCTAATGTACAGTTGATAGTGCCGCGCTATGTTGAACGTGGTACCAGTGCGACACTGGAGTGCCTACATGATGTGGATCCCAGCGTACTGTTTAAGGTAATAATTATATAGTTTATCTACTAGCCAAAACTGCACCTCAGAACACGATACGAATGTCATCCCCTAACCACTCCCTCCCTCCCGTTCTTGATTATATGTACGTAGTAAACGTGTCCTTGCATAAACAACATCGGCTCACGGCCTGTGGATGCTTTCACTTTTATTACATTACAATGAATTTATGGTGGACGAATTTTATGTTGGCTGTTTATTGTGTCTTCTTCTGCTGGTCGGCCAGTGCCTATGGCAGTTACACTTTCTTTGCCTTATTTCTTTTTTGGTTTATTTTCTTTTCCAAGGACTGTATTTTTTGTTTGAAATTTTATTTAAATAGTAAAAACGAAAAAAAAAACAACGGTATATAAAAAAGTTACACATAAAATTGTTAAGTATATCTATTTAGTCGTCCACCAGCTCTAAGGATAATACGGTTAATGTATAATTTGTATTTTTCATGAGGTATTATGGTAGTCTTTTTTGGTAATTATTAAAAACGACCGTAGCGGCAATGCAAGAAGGTCATTCATTGTTACGGCTCTAATTGAATTGAAATAACCTCATTTGAATTAAGATTAATGTCAGGGCGAAAGGGGAGAAGTTGAACGGAAAAGTAACAACACAAAAGAGCATAAAAAATTACCGCACATTTCCGGTAATATAAAATCTATATAAAGAAACAGCAGTAAAGTGTATCAATGTATATCAGGTATGGTGTTAATGAGCTATATATATGGCTGAAGGAGTATACATAAACAAATGTGCGTTAAATAATTATAAGGGTAAAGGGGAGAATTAACGGAAGACATTATTTAATTTAATATTAACACAGATGGTTATAATTAAGATGTAGTCATTGTAATTCTATTTCATTGTTGGACGGGACCTGTAGATAGAATAGACATAGCATCTTTGGGGGACCATTAAAATGAAACAACCCACACACATACCATTCTGAAATTTATGAAAAATTGGATGTCACTCATTTGTATGAAATCGAGTAAGATATCTAGGGTGCCTTATATAAATGGACGTATTTGAGCAACCGTATGCTGCAGCACAGTGCGCTACCCAAAGTGTACCTCGACACAAAATCTAATACACGTTATTTTAGGTTCCATTTGTTACGTTGTCCACTAATTCGTCCTTATCGGAAAAACGTTAATTATTTTGTACAACATTAGGTGACTGGGCCGACTTTATAATACCCTTCACCACTTTACATATATTCTACATATGTATCCTAACAGACGTCGTGTTTTTGTTATATATCTATATCTGAACCGATTCCAGGGAAACTTGCCAGAGACTAATTTATATTACTTCAGTACGTTGTGTCAATCGGCCTAGCTATGGAAATTTTCACGAAGCTTAGCAACATCATTCTAGACTTAACACTAGAACGCCGAAGGCGGTCATTTTGACCGCTTTCCAATTTCAAGTACAAAAGCAACTGTGCATTTATGAGGTACAAAAAGTCACCATATTTTAAAAAAAAGTGTCATTAAATGCACAGTTGCTTTTGTACTTGAAATTGGAAAGCGGTCAAAATGACCGCCTTCGGCGTTCTAGTGTTAATTCAGTACGCTATACCCAATTTCGTGCAAATCGAAAGATATATGGGGACATTGGTACACAAATTACCTAAAATCGGATGAAAATATATATAGGACCTATATCTAAATCTGAACTTAATTCAGTACGCTATGCCAAAATTCGTGCAACTCAAAAGATTTCCAGGTACTTTAGTGGACTATTTTCCCAAAATCGGGCAAATCTATATATGGGAGCTATATCAAAATCTGAACCGATTTTCACAAAACTTTGCACACATCATTCTAGACTTAGTTCAATACGCTTTGCCAAATTTCGTGTAAATCGAAAGATATATAGGGACTTTGGTACACCATTTACCTTAAATCGGACGAAGATATATATGGGAGCTATATCTAAATGTGAACCGATTTTCACGAAACTTAATATACAACATTCTAGACCTTGTTCATTACGATGTGCCAAATTTCGTGCAAATCAAAAGATATATATGGAAATTTGAAATTTGGTATAGCCTACTGAATTAGGTCTAAAATGATATGTGCCAAGTTTCGTGAAAATCGGTTCAGATTTATATATAGCTCCCATATATATTTTCGCCCGATTTTAGGTAAATAGTGCACGAAAATCCCTGAAAATCATTTGATTTACACGAATTTTGGCACAGCGTATTGAATTAAGTCTAGAATGACGTGTGCTGAGTTTCGTGAAAATCGGTTCAGATTTAGATATAGCTCCCATATATAGTTTCGCCCGAGTTAAGGTAAATGGCGTACCAAAGTCCCTATATATCTTTAGATTTGCACGAAATTTGGTATAGCCTACTGAATAAGGTCTAGAATGATGTTCGTTAAGCTTCGTGAAAATCGGTTCAGATTTAGATATAGCTCCCATATATATTTTCGTCCGATTTCAGGTAAATGGTGTACCAAAGTCCCTATATATCCATCGATTTGCACGAAATTTTGAATATCGTACTTAATGAAGTCTAGAACGATGTGTGCTAAATTTCCCTATATATATTTTTCGATTTGCACGAAATTTGGTATAGCCTACTGAATTAGGTCTAGAATGATGTGTGCTAAGTTTCGTGAAAATCGGTTCAGATTTATATATAGCTCCCATATATAGTTTCGCCCGATTTTAGGTAAATGGTGCACCAAAGTCCCTGAAAACCATTGGATTTGCATGAATTTTGGCATAGCGTATTGAATTAAGTCTGGAATGACGTGTGCTAAGTTTCGTGAAAATCGGTTCAGATTTAGATATAGCTCCCATTTATATTTTCGTCCGATTTCAGGTAAATGGTGTACCAAAGCCCCTATATATCCATCGATTTGCACGGATTTTGGAATAGCGTACCTAATTAAGTCTAGAACGATGTGTGCTAAATTTGGTGAAAATCGATACAGCTTTAGATATAGCTCCCAAAGTCCCTATATATGTTTCGATTTGCACGAAATTTGGTATAGAGTACTGACTTAGGTCAAGAATGATGTGTGCTTAGTTTCGTGAAAATCGGTATATATCCATCGATTTACAAATTTTGAATATATAGTTAATGATTTTAGGTAAATGTGCACCAAAGTCCCTGAAAATAATTAGATTTGTTCGAATTGTGGCATAGCGTATTGAATTAAGTCTACAATGATGTGTGCTAAGTTTCGTGAAAATCGGTTCAGATTTAGATATAGCTTCCATACATAGTTTCGTCCGATTTTAGGTAAATGATGCACCAAAGTCTCTAAAAATCATTCGATTTGCACGAATTTTGGCATAGCGTATTTTCGTCAGATTTTAAGTAAATTGTGCACTAAGGTTCCAAAGCTAGGCCGATTGACACAACGTATTGAAATTAATATAAATTAATCTCTGGCAAGTTTGCTTCAAATCGTTTCAGATATAGACATCTCGTATTGAGATTAAATTTTAAACAGTGCAGCGTGTGTCAAGTTTGCTTTGAAACGATTTACACAAACCTGTCCCACTGTGCTCAAACGACTCTAAACTTGCCCAAATGAAATGAAATTTAGCATAGGTTCCAGAAATACATAAAAATCACATATTTAAGTCTTCAATTTCATGTGTGCTAAATTTGGTGAAAATCGATAATAAAATCACCACAGTGTGGTGAAGGCTATAAATATCGTGCTAATAGAACAGGATTTTGGGTGCACCATTTACATAAAATGAGACTAATATATTTGTGAGCTATATTAAAATCGGAACATATTTCAACAAAACTTCGCATACATGAATTTGGACCTATTTTAGGGCGTTTTTTCTAAACTGGGCAAACCTTGGCAGTTTGTTGCACAATTTACATGGAATCGGAGGAAACTATATATGGGAGCTATATCTAGATCTGAATCGATTTTAATAAAACTTGACACACATCAATCTGGACCTAATTCAGTACTCTATGCAAAATTATGTTTCAATCGGTCAAATATTGGCAGTATGGTGCTCTATGTACATAAAATTGGACGAAACTATATGTGGGAGCTATATACAAATTTGAACCGATTTCAACAGAACTTCGCATACATTGATTGGGACCTATTTCAGTACGCTGTATATATATATATATAACCATGGGTCTACCTCGAATCCTTTTGCCTGTTACAAACATACCACAGAGTAATGAAGGGTATAATAAGTGATGTAGGGAATCATATAAGCGACACCCTCTGTCTTTAATCCTCCCCCCACTGGTCGTACAAATAATAGTTAACCACATTGTGAGACCTTTCTATGAATGTGAACGTAGAGGTGTTTCTGTATAGTTTCATTGCCACACTTCATCATTTTCCAATTCAAGCAAACTAATTATAGACCTGCACACAATGTATGATATATATTCCAATATTATAAATTATCCAATTAATTATTAACTTATATGCGGTTAATACTAATATCGTACTCTATTATTGCGGTGAATATTTAAATTTGCAGCAATCTTTTGTTTTGCCTCCATAACAACAACTGCTACCACACATGACATTTAACTATGTCCGAACACTTTTCCAATGAATTGAACAATCGATAATTTTGCAATTGATATTTGCAAATAATAGTATTAGTTATTCTCTGACGTGTGAAAATGAATGGCATCAACACTTTAAGCCAATAATGCGGAGGGTAAACAGTCTTTCGTAAATTTTAGAAGGTATTTAAATATTTTGCTAGCCAATAAATGTATTTAGTAGAGCAACACACATACATATGTGTGTGTAGAGTAGAATTTCTACTGCAGAATATTAGTTAATAATTTATTCAATTTATCCATGAACGAACGAACCGAAAAAAACACCAACAACAATGGCATGAACTAATAATACAATAAATCAATATTAAATAAATTTATTCAAATATTTAATTGAATATTAAATGTGAAAATGGAATTAGTCATTTAATCGAGTTGAAAACAAAATAGATTTTAATTTGGGAGAAAAAACATGTAGATTAGTAGTGTTGGAATAATAATGACTGATAATTTGATAATGGTTAAATAATGAAAAAAACCATAAAGTGCTTTTGAATTTAAAAACATGTTTTCAATAGCTCGAAATGTATTTAAATCTATAAAAAATAAGATATCCACGAAAGGAGAAAATACGTTTTTTCATCGAATGATGCCATCATTTCAATTCCGCAACGATATTTGTGGTTCCGATTAGATTCTCCTAACAAAATTGCGATTAATAAGAATAAATAATCGCCAGTTAACAAATGAAAACATTAAACAAATAAATATACAATGTTGAGAAAATGTACACACATACACATATTCATTAGTTTAGGTAAATACACAATCATACACAGTTTAAACCAGTAAGGAAAGTAGTAAAGTCGGACTGGGCCGACTATATGATACCCTTCACCACTTTGGGTATATTTTAGATATGTATCCTAACGGACGACGCGTTTTGTTATAAATCTATATCTGATTTCAGGGGAACTTGCCAGAGACTAATTTATATAACTTCAGTACGTTGTGTCAATCGGCCTAGCTATGGATCTTTTCACGAAGCTTAGCAACATCATTCTACACTTAATTTAGTACGCTGTGCCAAATTTAGTGCAAATCGAAAGATATATAGGGACTTTGGTACACAAATAACCTTAAATCGGACGATGATATATATGGGAGTTATATCTAAATCTGAACCGATTTTCACGAAACTTGGCAATCATCATTCTAGACCTTATTCATTACGCTGTGCCAAATTTCGTGCAAGTCAAAGGATTTCCAAGGACTTTAGTGGACTATTTACCTAAAATCGGGCGAAGCTATATATGGGAGCTATATCTAAATCTGAACCGATATTCTCAAAACTTTTCACACATCATTCTAGACTTAATTCAGTACACTATGCCAAAATTCGTGCAAATCAAAAGATTTCCAGGGACTTTAGTGGACTATTTATCTAAAATCGGGCGAAATTATATATGGAAGCTATTATCTAAATCTAACCGATTTTCACGAAACTTTACACGTATTATTCTAGACTTAATTTAGTACGTTGTGCCAAATTTCGTGCATATCAAAATATATATAGGGACTTTGGTGCACAATTTACCTTAAATCGGACGAAAATATATATGGGAGCTATATTTAAATCTGAGCCGATTTTTCCGAATTTCAATAGGGTTCGTCCTTGGGCCAAACAAATGAGCTGCGCCAAATTTCATCCAATTCGGATCATAAATGCGACCTGTACTTTGTTTACAATTTAACATGGACAGACGGACGGAAGGATATTCATAAATCGACTTAGAAAGTGATTCTATGCATATGTATACTCAAAAGGAACCATGGGTCTATCTCGATTATTTTTGCCGGTTACAAACATATGCACAAAGCCATAATACCCTGTACCACAGTGTGGTGAAGGGTATAAAAACTTTAAATGCTTGTTGAGTTAAAACAACAAATTTATATTAAAGGATCCTCGATGCTTTGCGAAATCTAATATTTTAACGATACCTATATAATGTTGGAAGATGGTACTTATCGGCCACTACTCCTCGTCCAACAAAGTGTTAAAATTTTGAAAAAGTTTTTAATCAAATATAAATTGAATTGAATGTACGATTTTATCCAAATAATCATAATATTAGTTTGGGAAAAAAGAGATCCATTATTTTTTGGCAGATGGCTGTATATTTCAGATTTATGCTGGTTGGAAGGGCGACATTTCGCAGTAAATTATTTATAGTTCGAATTATGTGGCTGGCTTCGTAGATTCCTTTGGTTTCGTAGATTCCGTTCAAGAATTTTTCATGTTAAAGATGCACCTCGCATGTCGAAAATGTCTGTTCGTCTGTCCATTATAATATGTAAACACGCTACAGGCCAGAGTTATGGGCCAATCTTCAAGAAATGTGACCTGTAGGTTCGGACCGGCCCCTATTGTTCTTAAAACTGAACCGTTCATATTTGAAATGGATGGAAAACTTAATTTTCGTCTGTTTTTTTGACCAATCTAGAAGCCCAACATATACGAAATTTTATATGGGGGAAGGCATTTGACCAACGAACAATCGTGGCTCATTTCATACCAATCAGTCAATATTCAGCGAGTCAATTAGACCTAAACATTTGTTTGAAAATTTTTAAATTTTGATTTCGCTTGGATTTACCCCTGAAGAACATAAACCCGATAAGTTCAGAAGAAAAATCGGTTGATCT
This sequence comes from Musca vetustissima, assembly GCF_032173495.1. Taxonomy (NCBI): domain Eukaryota; kingdom Metazoa; phylum Arthropoda; class Insecta; order Diptera; family Muscidae; genus Musca; species Musca vetustissima. The sequence goes on along the minus strand of NW_026873719.1, from coordinate 64,353 downwards.
TCAAATTAATACCAATTATAGTGCTGCATGTACTCGGATAGGGGAGTTATACGTAAATATTTACACGGATATTATTTGATATTACCATATTTGTTGGCGGAAATGTCTAGCTGATGGTTTCGAAATTTTACACAAAGTTCCGGTTATGGTCAAGAACGAAGCCCACAATTATTAACCGAACATCATAAGTTTAATACGCGAAGGGGATATGGACAACTAATTTGAATGGCTGTTTTGATAGTCAAGGTCAATATTTAGCGGGTCCAATGAACCTAGATCTTTGTGTGTATAATGACAACGTTTGAATCTTATGTCGTTCACTCCGGAGATATATAATTGGAACCAGTAAGGAAAGTTCAAAAGTCGGACGGGCCAACTATATGATACCCTTCACCACTTTGGGTACATACAAGAGATGTTAATATCTATAATATCCTGTTAATATCTACATAGAATCTTTGGAGGGCAAAATTAAATCTGCTATCTATAGAGATATTTGAATTAAAAAACACTCCATATATTCATACCATTCAGAAACCAATGAAAAATTGCTTGTCAAACAGACAGACATGGATTCTTTGGTGTACCATTTGTATGAAATCGAGTAAAATTATGTATGGTAGCTATATATAAACACATGGACCTAATTGAGTAACCGTAGCATACACCATTTGATTTTTATACCCTCCACCATAGTATGGAGGGTATATTAGTTTTGTTTTTCCGTTTGTAACGCATCGAAATAATCATTTCCGACCCTATAAAGTATATATATTGTTGATCAGCGTAAAATTCTATGACGATCTAAGCATGTCCGTCTGTCCGTCTGTCTGTCTGTTGTAATCACTCTAGCGTCTAAACGAATTGAGATAGATCGCCAAAATTTTGCATAGAGTCGTCTTTTGTCTGCGGGCAGGTCAAGATGGGCTTTATCGGTCCACGTTTAGGCATAGCTCCCATATAAGGGTACCCCCCAATTTTCGGTATTTTGAGGTTCTTGAGCGCGTTTTTCAACTGAATTCGCTCAAATTTGGTATATTGAGTTCTTATTGGGTAGCAAATCTTTCCACTGAAAATTATAAATATGGGTCCATATTTTCGGATAGCCCCCATATAAGGGTACCCCCAATTTTGAGGTATTTTGGGGGGTTTGATCGCATTTTTCGACCGAATTCGCTGAAATTCGGTACTTTGAGTTCTTATTGGGTAGCAAATCTCTATACTAAAAATTATAAATATAGGTCCACTTTTTCCGGTAGCCCCCATATAAGGGTACCCCCAATTTTCGGTATTTTAGGGTTCTTGAGCACGGTTTTCAACCGAATTCCCTGAAATTTGGTATTTTGTTGTCGTATATGGTAACAAATTTCCCTACAAAAAATTATTAATATGCACCCCCTTTTTGGGGTAGTCCCCATATAACCCCCTTTTTTATATTAAAATAGTTCTGCAATCTGTTCCGCGTTTTGGGTTTGGTTCTATGACGTAAGGTTCGATAATGAACGTAAGGTTCGATAATGAACTATATATGAACTATAACCCGTATTTAGACCTAGCCCCTGTGTGGGAGGTACCAGAAGGAGTGGACCGATATTCCCCATCTTCAAACTTGAACTGAGTTTGGAAGAAATTATAAGATGGCCAAAGTTAGGATGAAATCAAAATTTTCTGAAACAAATTTGGTCCAAAGAAACATGGGGTCTAGAACCATTTTAACCGTGTAAAAGTGTATACACCCTCATTATCCATTAAAAATTTCTGAAATTTGTTTTATAGTTTACATTGTGTTTTACATAACTGGTTTTATTTTCCCTATATTTTCATATTAAGTACCTGTCAGTATATCTATGGTGGAGGGTATCCAAAGTTCGGCCCGGCCGAACTTAACGCTTTTTCACTTGTTGTAATCTATATTCAATCTAACACCCTCTGCGAAATGTACATATACCATCCGGTGCACCATTTACATAAAATCCAACAAAACTATATATAAGACCTATATTAAAATCTGAACCGATTTCAACACACCTTATCACACATCATTTTTCCTCAATTGCATTCGCTATGCAAAATTTTGCTCAGTCAGACAAATATTGGGAGTTTGGTGTATAATTCACAAAAATCGGACGAAACTATATATGTGAGATATATCTAAATCTGAACCGATTTTAACAGACATCAGTCTGGACCTAATTCGCAAACATCAGTCTGGACCTAATTCTGTACAATGTGTAGAATTTTGTCCCAATCGGACAAATATTGGGAGTTTGGTGCATCATTCACATAAAATCGGACGAAAGTATATATGGGAACTATATCTGAATCTGAACCGATTTTAATAAAACTTCGCAGACATCAATCTGGACCTAATTCAGTACTCTGTGCAAAAAATTTGTCCCAATCGGACAAATATTGGGAGTTTGGTGCATCATTCACAAAAAATGGGAAGAAACTATATATGGGAGCTATATTTAAATATGAATGGATTTTAACAAAACTTCGCAGTTATCAGTCTGGACCTAATGTATTACTCTGTGCAGAATTTTGTCCCAATCGAACAAATATTGGGTGTTTGGTGTATCATTAACAAAAAATCGGATGAAACTATATATGGGAGCTATATCTAAATCTGTACCGATTTTAACAATGCTTGGCATATATCATTCTAGATCTAATTCAGTACTCTGTGCAAAATTTTGTCTCAATTGGACCAATATTGGAAGTATGGTGCTTCATTTACATAAAATTGGACGAAAATATATATGAGAGCTATATCTAAATCTGAACCGATTCCAAAAAAATTTCGCATACATAAGTATGAATCTAATTTAGTACGCTGTACAAAAATTTGTCCCAATCGAACGAATAGTTGAAGTGTAGTGCATCATCACTTAAAATCGGACAATTTTCTCCAATTTCAATAGGGTTCGTCCTTGGGCCAAATAAGTCAACTGTTCCAAATTTCATCCAAATCGGATCACAAATGCGACCTGTACCTTGTTAACAAAATACTTGGACGGACGCGCGGACAGACGGACATGCGTAAATCGACTCAGATAGTGATTCTATGCATATTCTCAAAAGGAACCATCGTTCGATTTCTTTTGCCTATTACAAACATATGCACAAAGACATAATACCCTATACCACAGTGTGGTGAAGGGTATAAAAACATACCTGGGTAAGACAGAGGAGCTGTTGAACTGTAATCGGTTAATCGGTTGGAAAATATGACCAAATGTTACTCAGGCTCGGAATATAAATTCTCAGATTATACTGCTCCGTCCGACAGTACTACTCCGCTCACTGTTTATGTTTGTAACAGGCATATGTTTGTAAAAGGCAAAAGGAAACGAGATACACACATGGTTCCTTTTGAGAATAGGCATAGAATCACTTTCTGAGTCGATTTACGCATGTCCGTCTGTCTGTCCGTCTGTCCATGTTAAATTGTAAACAAAGTACAGGTCGCATTTATAATCGGAATTGAATGAAATTTTGCACAGTTCATTTATTTGGCCCAAGGACGAACCCTATTGAAATTGGGAAAAATCGGTTCAGATTTAGATATAGCTCCCATATATATTTTCGTCCGATTTAAGGTAAATGGTGCACCAATGTCCCTATATATCTTTCGATTTCGCATAACGTACTGAATTGAGTCTAAACTTATGTCTGCCAAATTTCGTGAAAATCGGTCCAGATTTAGATATAGCTCGCATACATACATTCGTCCGATTTTATGTATATGGTGTACCAATGTCCCTATATATCTTTCGATTTGCACGAAATTTGGCATAATGTACTGAATTGAGCCTAGAATGATGTCTGCCAAGTTTCGTGAAAATCGGTCCAGATTTAGATATAGCTCCCATATATACTTTCGTCCGATTGTAAGTAAATGGTACGCAAAAGTCCCTATATATCTTTCGATGCGCATGAAATTTGGCATAACGTACTGAATTGCGTCTAGAGTGATGTATACCTAGTTCCGTGAAAATCGATCAAGATTTGATATAGCTACCATATATAGTTTCGTGCTATTTCATGTAAATGGAGCACCAAAGTCCCTGTATATCTTTAGATTTGCACGAAATTTGGCATAACGTACTGAATTGAGCCTAGAGTGATGTCTGCCAAGATTCGTGAAAATGTAAATGGTGCACCACATATATCTTTCGATTTGCACGTAATTTGGACTGAATTCGTGCTGGAATGATGTGTGCTGAGTTTCGTGAAAATTGGTTCAGATCTAAATATATATATTTTCGTCCGATTTAATCTACATAATGTACCAAAGTTCTTATGTTGCATAGCGTACTGAATTTAATCCAGAATGATGTGTGCCAAGTTTCGTGAAAATCGGTTGAAATTCAGATATAGCTCCCTTATATTGTTGATTGGTTTTAAGTAATTGACGCACCAAGGAACCATTATATGGCTGATAGGAACAAAACGTACTGAACTTAGTATAACCTAACTAGTGAAAAGTTTCGTTGAAATCGGTTCATATTTGGATATAGCTTCCATATATATTTTCGTCCGATTTTAAGTAAATTGTGCATAAAACTCCTCAGATTGACATCAAATTTTGCACAACGTACAAAATTGAGCATAGAAGCTCCGACATAGCCCAACGGATGACCTATTGATATTTGTTAGAAGACGAATTACATACTTTAGTCTCATTGTAACAAACGAATGACATGTTTATGGATAGATCTAGGTCGTTTCACATTTAGATAAATATTACATATTTTATTTCATACAATTTCATGATAATAGTCCTATTTAATATACCCATAGTGGTGAAGGGTATCATATAGTCGTACCCGTCCGACTTTACTACTTTCCTTACTGTTTTTTTTTATTATTTTTGGTCAAATATATCCTCCTTCGATTTCGAGTCTTTGTACGTATTTTTGTCTATTGTTTTTTAAAACGCTTACTAGAGCGTTTCATTGCGGTCATCAGTTTTTTTTATAGCCATCTCAAATCTGTGAAAATAATTATACCTATGGTAACCCGGCATCCTTGTCTGACTTCAACCTGTCCAAAATTAAAGACATTTTTTGTTTGTTAATTATTCATGCCGAATATTTGCTAATTAAATTTGATTTATATGAACTAAATTGCAAATAGAATTATTTAAGAAAATATACGTCTACTCAAAGTAGAACATCCGTTCCATTCCATATTCTGCATTTACTAAGAGCAATATTTCAAAGGCCTCTAATAAAAACGTGTTCTTTCTTCAGTCCGTGACTAGGATATATTTATCTATCACCGAACGACCTACAGACCAACAAACCAATCCACCTATAGTCTAAATATTTGTGCTTGTATGCGTTTTGTATGTACACAGATAAAAATATCTATGAAATGACATTTACTTATTTATCTAGCTGTCTCCGGTACATGAAATAGAATTATACGTGTACAAATACAAATGCCATCAGCATGTTTCACTGATATTCTTGTTGTCATTGTTGTTGTTATTGTCCGTGGTTGTGTACGTGTGTATTCGTGCACCGTTCCATTATTACAACTACTTTGCCGAAATGCCAAATACAATTTGTGCAATATAATGAAATGTAGTGATGGTGGTAGTGATAGATCGACATGGTGGCGGTGTTGGCAGAAAAAAAACTTAAGGGAACCCCCCCCATTCTCGATTTTTTATTTTTAAGATTTTAAATGGGCTGGTAAATGAATACCAATGCTTGTTAAGGTTTGTAACTTGGCACATATATATTTGAAGATTTAAAAAGGAAGAAAAATAATTTACAAAAATTTGTTGTTGTTGTTTTGTTGTTGTTTTTTGGGTGCAAAGAAAAGTCCACATTTTCGATGGCGGGCATGATAACTCCTCACTGGAACATCGGAATCCGAAAATTCCAACTGTGTTAGAAAGAGGACATGTCTGGCTCTCGTATGAACTAGGATTATTGACTTCGCTCTAAAATTAACAAAATGGTGGACCTTTGAAAAATTTTTTTTGGAAAATCGCCGATTTTTTACCAAAAACCATGTTAAAAAATAAGGAAGATCTTCACCGATTGGCTTTATCCTAGTTCATACGAGAGCTATACACTCTCAGAGAAACGCTGCAAAATTTGGAACCGATTGGATTATTGGTTTTTGAGATATCGTGCCCGCCATTCACAATAAAATGTTTAGAGTAAAACGCGTTTAAAGTTTGAGAAGCCCTTTAGCCGTCACTTAATGTTGACACAATAAATCGGATATATCTTCAAGACTTCTTGAGATTTTCACTTGAAATTTTGTAGAGACATTCCTTAATCAGTGTAGATTCGAATTATATCAACAAAAATTTTGACACCGAGAATGGGGGGTCCCCTTAAAGCTCCTCTTTCACTATGGATGACACTACTGTTTGAAACATACCAACAAATAACAACAAACAAACCATCAGCTAATAAAACACAACATTTTCAGTTTGTACAATTCATGTTTTACAAGTGTTGGCAAGTAGTCGTATTTGAGAGAACATTGTCATTGTACGTGGCCGAATAAGATTTTTCGTTAAGAGTGTGGTTGTGTGTGTGTGTTCGTGCGTTTTTCGACAAAGTCATGGTTTTGGCCTCAATTGAAATGTTTGTTTGTTACTTTGTAGGAAATTGGCAAAATAACAGAAAATTTTGTTAAATTATTACGAAAGAAAACGTATGTTATGCCTTTGATGAAGTTAGGATGTTGTGCTAGTGGAAATATTATGTGGATGAAATTGTAAATCCTCTTGGAATAATATAATAAATTTACTGAAGGGAAAGAGCGTGCAGTATATAAAATTGATTGGGTGTATACCTTTAGAAGATACTTACAAATATGCCCATAGGACTAATGAGGGTATACACATTTTGAAACGACTACAATATTTTTCTTCGTAATATCGATTTAATATCCAAGAGTCGTTGGTCTAAGTCAGTATCAGACATATTTTAGTCGAATTTATGTAATGGGATATGGGAGTTATTTCAATATTTAAAGGTGTATATGTGTTATGATATGATAGTAATACTAAACATTACTATTACGTCACTGTGTGTCATGTTTTGTTGAATTCGGTTCAGATTTATATATAGCTCCCATATATATTTTCGTCCGATTTTAAGTAAATGGTGCACCAAACTCCTCAATGTTTGTCTGATCAACACGAAATGTTACTCAACGAGTGTCCGAATAGCGTGTCATATTTACTTTAAATCACTTCACATTTGTCCCAAGTATAGTATACAAACGGTTCTAAATCTGGCCGAATGAAATGAAATTTATCATAGGTTGCAGAATGGCATGTGAATGGATTGATGTTAGTCGGTTGAATATATCCAAAGAGATAAAGGATATCATATAGCCGGTCCCGTTCAAATTTACTACTTTTCTTACTGTTTTTATACCCTTCAGCACACTGTGGTACAGGGTATAATGTCTTTGTGCATATGTTTGTAACAGGCAAAAGGAATCGAGTTAGACCCATGGTTCCTTTTGAGAATATGCATAGAATTACTTTTTGAGTCGATTTACGCATGTCCGTCCGTTCATGTATTTTTGTTAACAAAGTACGGGTCTCATATATGATCCGATTTGGATGAAGTTTGGCACAGTTTACTTATTTGGTCCAAGGACGAACCCTATTTAAATTGGGGAAAATCAGTTCAGATTTAGATATAGCTCCCATATATAGTTTCGTCCGATATTTCTTTCTGCACAGAGTACTGATTTAGACATAGCACCCATATATAGTTTAGTCCGATTTTTTGTGAATGATACACCAAACTCCCAATATTTGTACGATTGGGACAAAATTTTTCACAGAGCTCTTATATACAGTTTCGTCTGATTTTTTGTGAATGATACACCAAACTCCCAATATTTGTCTGATTGAGTAAAATTTTGCATAGCGAATGCTATTGAGGAAGAAAAGATGCGTGATAGATTTGTTGAAATCGGATCAAATTTTGATATAAATCTTACATATTTTTTCGTTCGATTTTATGTAAATGATGCACCGAAAGGTATATGTTTTTTCGATTTACACGAAATTTTGGCATAGGGAGTTAAATTGAATATAGATTACAAAAATCAAATGGTGTATGCTACGGTTACTCAATTAGGCCCATGTGTTCATATATATCTCCCGTACATAATTTGACTCGATTTCGTACAAATAGTACACCAAAGAATCCAAGTCTGTCCGTTTGACATGCAATTTTTCATTGATTTCAGAATGGTATGTGTATGGGGTTTTTAGACCCTTCACCACTCTGTGGTACAGGGTATTATGTGTTTGTGCATATGTTTGTAACCGGCAAAAGGAAACGAGATAGACACATGGTTCCTTTTGAGAATATGCATAGAATCACTTTCTGAGTCGATTTATGCATGTCCGTCCGACCGTCCGTCTGTTAAATGCTAAATTATAAACAAAGTACAGGTCACATTTATGATCCGATTTGGATCAAATTTGGCAGAAGTCACTTATTTGTCCCAAGGACGAACCCTATTGAAATTGGGAAAAATTAGTTCAGATTTAGATAAAGCTCCCGTATATAGATTCGTCCGATTTTATGTAAATGATGCACCAAAGTCCTTATATATCTTTCGATTTGTACTAAATTCTGTACAGCACACTTAATTGAGTCTAGAATGATGTGTGCTAAGTTTCATGAAAATTGGTTCAGAATTAGATATAGCTCCCATATATTTTTTTCGTCTGATTTTACGTAAATTGTTCACCGAGGAGCTTACGTCTTTTCCATATACACAAGATAAAATTGTGAATGCCCTTTATGCTGCAGCATACCAAATACGCATACATAATTTTGCTAGGTTTTATACAAATTGTAAACCAGTCTCCCCGATAGACATAGAATTTTTCATAGATTTGAGAATGGTATGTCTGTGGGGCTTTGTAATACGTTCAAATCACACATTTAATTTCGGTCGATTCCATTTCACAGGATATTGTATATATTAGCGCCTTTTGTATGTACCCATAGTGGTGAAGGGTATATATGATAGTCGGCCCCGAACTTTCCTTACTGGTTTCAATTGGTTCAAATATCTATCTAGATAGCACATTTAATTTCGCCCGATTCCATCCCAATGGTTCTATGACTGTTCTACATACAGGTTATTATACCCTACACAACTATTTTGACAGGGTATTATAGCTTTGTGCAGCCCCAAAAGTTTGTAACGCCGCGAAATATTGGTCCTAGACCCACCCTTAAGTCGATCTAGTCATGTGTGTCCGTCCGTCTGTCCATTATAATTTGTAAACACGATACAGGCCACAGTTATTGACCAATCTTCACGAAATTTCGCATGTAGGATGGGTTCTGGCCAATTGTTTTTGATAAAGATCGGGTTATATTTAGGGGATGAAATGGACTAAATACTTAATTTTTGTCCGTGTTTCTGGTCGCTCTAGAGGCCTCAATTATGGCGAATTTTACATGGAGAAGGGGATCGGTCCAAAGAATAAACATGCCTGTTTTGATAAAGATCGGTCCATATTTAGCGGGTCAAATGGACCGTGACTTTTGTGTGAAAAATGACAAAATTTGTATTCTATGCCGTGTATATTTACTCCTGAATGACATAGAGCCGAGAGGTTGATAGTATATCCAAGAGGAGTGGTTGACCTTTAAATTGATACCAACTATATTGTCGTATGTACTCGAATGTGGGAGTTGCACTTTAATATTTACAGGTTCTTACGTATTCAGATATTGTTTAGTAACACATTAACATACTAGAAGGCGGAAATATAGCACTGATCGCTTTGAAATTTTCCATGAGGATCAAGGTGTGGTCAAGGACAACGCATATAATGTTCGGTGATGATCAGATACTAATATTGGGATGAAGTGGAACGAAAACTTTATTGATATAAATCTATGTAATTATTTTTATCAAATTTTACACGTGACCAACTAAATATTTAATTTCATAAAAAGTTAATATTCCATTTTGTATTTAATATTAATTAACCTAAACACTTATATTGTGTCCATCAAAGTCATTAAAATTTCATAACACATATTTCTTTATTATACATACGTTTTTTCTCTTTCACAAATCTGCCATTATAGCTTTTCCGCTTACTATGAAATGTGACAGGTTTTGTTTCTTGCGCAACATTTCCTTTCTTTTTGCCATTTCTTTTCACAGCTTTGATTTTTCTTTTGCAATTCAATTTAATAAATGTCACCATTGTGCCTGTCAATAATTGTGAAACCACTTGAAGAACTTTTCATTTCTTTCATGTCAAAGAAAAACGAACGAGAAAAATATTATATATGAAATGGAAAAATAAAAAAAACCTACACAAATGGTGCTATATCCCGAGTCAATTCTTTGTGGTAAAACTGACATGAAAATGTCAATCAAATTTTTATATTTTTTATGTTTGACGCTACACTTTGGTTTGGTTTTCAATAAAAAATATTAAATTACAATATGCGGTAGATAGCTGGATGTTGGTTACAGTCAATTTATTTAATAGTCAGTCCAAATTTGCGGGTCAATTACAATAGGCTTATTTTGGTTTTAATGTTTTTTTTTTTTTGTATGTTAAACATTATTAATATTTAAAGAACCAGTGATCGGAGCAGTATAGTCGGACGGGGCCGACCATATGATAACTTTGTGTGGTTCTTCATTCTAGCTTGGGAAATAGTTCGTGATATTTGCACCCTCTTGTCCGAGGTCAACAAATATTACTAATATTTAGTACAGTTCTTCTAATCACTTGTCCAGATTCCCTTCACCGTGGTTTACGTTGTGATGTTCGACTTATAATTTTGGCCTATAGATCGACTCAAAAAAAAAAAAATAATAAGTTTTCAGTCCACTTCTTCCCAAGATTTTTATCTCATCATCCCAGAAAATTATAGGCGTTGTCCTTGACCATAACTGGAACCTCATGGAAAATACCGAGGCAATCAGCGCTATATTTCCGCCCTCCAATGTTGTAATGGTTTACTAAATAATATCTGAATACATAAGCACATGTAAATATGTACGTGTAACTCTCACATCCGAGTACGTACGACAATATAATTGGTATCAATTTAAAGGCCAACCTCTCCACTTGGATCTTGGATATATTATCAACTTTTCGGGTCTATGTCCTTTAGGAGTAAATATTATATATTATATACCGTATAATACAAATTTTGTCATTTTTCACACATTTGACCCGCTAAATATTGACCGATCTTTATCAAAACAGGCATGCTTATTCATTGGCCCTATCTCCTTGTCCATGTAAAATTTCTTCTTGCAAAATTTCGTGAAGATTGGTCCATAACTGTGGCCTGTATCGTCTTTACAAATTATAAAAGACAGACGGACAGACGGACGGACACACATGTCTAGATCGACTCAGCTGGTCGAGATATGACGATCGGTATACTTAAAGGTGGGTCTAGGATCAATATTTCGCGGCGTTACAAACTCTTGGGGCTGCACAAAGCTATAATACCCTGACAACATAGTTGTGTAGGGTATAAAAATGGGTAAGTATGTATATATCTATGTTCACAAAGGGTATACATATACATGCTAGTAGAATGATGGCTAAAATCATGTTCATAACCATTTTATTTACAAAACAGTCCAATCGGACAGACGAAGCATCTTTAGTGGAACCTTATTTATATGAACCTTACTCAATTAACTTTAGAACATGTCATTCGCAAAACAAATTAAATCTTCCTGCCAATCGGGGAAAAAGTGTGTAGCATTTATACATTTCTTTATAAGAAAAGGTAGAAAATGTCTCTACTACTAATAATTACAATAATTCAGTTAGAAATTCAAAATACAGAAAAAGTGATAATTATGCCCACACTTTATCAAATTAACTGTAAACGAAAAACCTATACAGCATTCTATTGGCAGCGCATTCCACTCCGTAATTTGCACAATAGCCGTAAACAGCATCGACCTTGTAATGTACACGACTAATATCGGGATGCTTTGATTTAATATAATTATTTTTAGTGCATCGTAGAATATAGAGAAGCATAGGACTGCGGGAGCCTTATATTGCTAACACTAGTCGGGTGGGGGGTTCGGGTCCTACCTAATCTATACCATTTATCCATTACACAATTAATTTTTATTACAGACTCCCTTTTTTTAATAAAAAAAAACAAGAAACTTAAATAAAGGTCAAAAAAGGACGTTAACGTTAAATTGAAATGTGATAATTAATTGATATTTTCTTTATAGTGGAATTAATTTCGCCCAGATGTTGTTGGGGAATGTGCTTCAATACCCGCACCTACCTATGTTCCTTAAGCACTATAAATAATTTCGAAGGAACCCCTAATTCGCACTAAATCTTTATATTGAGGATCTTATCGTTCGAGAAGAAAACATCATGAACAATTTAGCAATTCATTTTAGATCTAATATTAAATTTATTCAATCCATAGTACTTCATTTGTAAGATTACTTAACACCTAAAAATTTAATTATACGAGAACAGTTGAAGTAGTTCTTCTCATTATAATATATAGAAAAATCTTGAAATATAAATAATTATAATACATACATATGGGAAATTACAAAAATCTTTTAAATTCCTTGAAGCTGAGGTTTGCAAGGTTATAACTCGCGAAATATGAACATATTGCATATAATTTAAATTCAATTCTATAAAATGAAGTGTTCTTGTCAAAATCTTGAAATATTGGTAATAAATAATAAGTTGCGTGGAAGCTGTGATGGTGGTAATGTAAAAAAATGGGTGAAAATGTGTTGAAGCCAACGAGTTTTTTTGTGTTCGTTCCCGATTTGTGGCTAAACTACACAACGCACACACATGTGATCAGTGACTAAGTTGCAGAATACCCCATGGACAATATGGTTCTAATGTATGATTTTTCGATATAATCACTGCATCCACCCAAAATGGATGCTGACATTTTGAAGCCGGATTTTCGGTGTTTTTTGAATTTTTCTTATAATTAGGATGCGCATCCAGACAATAGAATAAACTAATTATAGGATCGTAGAACTCGTGATTCTGCTTCGTTTAGTGTATATCTCATGAATGTGCTCACTGTAGCTTCTTTGCAATTGGGTTCCAAAGACGAAAATTTAGTGCGTAAATTTTTATAAAAAACATATTTTTTTAGTCTAAAATTAAGAAAGTCCATTCAAATTCCGTGGAACCCCGCGTGATTTTAGTTTTTTTACGTGCCGGATCTAATGAGCCCATCCATGTTCAATTCCGCCCATTAAAACGGCGGATATAGGTACCTTGAATGTGGGAAAAACTGCAAAAACTTATTTTGACAAATTCGCGTAAATAATCGCGGTTTTCTTCGAATTAATTTTACATGCATTTATGCTTGTATTGTCAAATTCGCGAATCTGCGTGGAAATAGGTCAAAAATACATCGATACGCGAATAATATGCGTATTTTATCCAAAATTGATTGTGGAGGCACATCCGCGGTTCTTAACCGATCCTTTTAAAATAGGTGTCCTTTTGCGTATTTTCATAGGAGATTACTAAAATCGGATGCGCATAAAAATCGTATGCACGTTGCGTGATTTTTAGCCATTTTTAGGGTTTTTGCATAGTAAAGTGCATCGAGTGGCACACTTTAACCGCTAAATTAAACATTGAAAAATTAATAATTATTGAAAGACATTGATTCGGTTTATACGAAAATCGCATGCGCATCAACTGATTTCAATTAATTCGCGAATTGCAAGCTTTTCAATATTGATCATTTTTATGTATTGTAAATGCAATATATTTAGCCATTAATGACGTCGAAACTCTTATCAGATGAATCTGCCGATATTTAACAATCATCTAAAAGAATTTGCAGAAGAAAGCGTCGTATATTTTAGAAGATTAAGGCAAAACCGTATCCTCTTAACCATACTAAAAAAATCGAAAATTCAAAAAAAAAAATAGTTTTAATTCAAAAATTAATTTATTTTATTTTCCGATATCTTCATGTTTCTATTTGTTTTTCGCGACTATTAAACCGTATTTCAGTGTGATTTGACTAGTATGCAAAGAAAACAATGGTGTTTAAGCATTTGTGAAGAAATTCGCGAATTACAACGAATAGGAATCCATTTAATATATATTTGAAATACAAGATTTAAAACCGCTATAACTTTTGTGCGCAGCATCCGAATTTGTGAACGCGAACAGATTTCGAATCAGCATATTTTTCTTAACCTATGTACCAAAAATCATAAATGTGCTCGCAAAAAAAATTTTCAAAATTTTTTTAATGGAATTTTAAAAGAATTTTGTAATTTCCCATATATATGTATATCAATATAAACAGATTTGAATTATAAAATTGTACCTAATTCTTTTTTGAAATAATATTGAGAAAACAAAAGCAATATTAGACCATTAAACCATATGAGGGTTAAAATTCAATATGCTGCTGCGCTTACGAAACAACGAACATGAGATCAAAACAATGAAACCATAAATGCAATAGAACAGTAGGAATGTCATTAACATTATGATAATTATTAAGTATGTTCTGTTAAAACAAAATTAATAGCTCTCTGTTAATGTACATTTTCATGGTTCTTCTCAATTTTGATCTATGTTAAATGGATCAAGGCTCTGTTATTGCTTTCACTTTCTCTCTACAGTTATGATGAACACAGAAATGAAAAGTAAATCTAGGCAAGTACTGATTGGGCGACAAAGAAAGTTTATTGATATGTTTATCATTATGTACTTACATTTTTAGAAATGGAGAAATTTTAAACTCACCAACACTTCCCAATAGCAGATGTATGGTGTTGTTGTTGTAGTTGATGATTGCTATTAAAGGAGTTTAACAGGCAATGATAGAACTTGCATAGATTTAGCTTTGGAAAATGATCTTAAATATAATTTAATAATTATCCATATGTAGATATATTGAAATGATGGTGGTATTGATATACGGTTACGTAATTGTGATGATGGAACAGCTACTTCTTTAACTTTTAATACATGTTGAACTGGTTCAAACTTCATACATCCCACAGGCAAAACAGGTCTTAATTCTCTATGGGATACACTTTAATTTATGGATATTTTGGTTTAAAGATGATAAAATTCATACTAAGAATTACAGTCTGGTTCGAAAATATAATTTAATGTGTCTTCCAAGCCAGATATTCAAAATCTTCAAATCTGCAACATCGGTGTGATGGCTTATACGGACAATTTCATAGGCAATGCTTTATGCGACAATGATGGATTTAATAGTTTATGAATTTAAATCATTGGTTTCATAGCGTTGGGAACCTCTGGACGGATAATTAGGTGTGGTGTTGTAATTTGCATATGCAGTCCAAGGTTTTTGTGCAGATCGAGGATGGTGTGTACTGATTTTGCCACGTGTATGCAGGATTTTAGGTTATCCTTAAAAAAAATCTCAGGTCGCCACTCCCCTGTGGGCAACAACGACCTGAGTGGAATAGTGACGCTGGATGATAGGTTTTTTATGCACAAGTTGCGTTTCAATATTTTTGGTTAGGATTATGCAAGAAACACGAGATTAATTGTTTCTAAGCGTAACTTGGACAGCCTAGGAGAAAAAAATTGACTGCTAAAATTTTGCACAAATTTTTATTACCTGCAATGCACTGACTAAAATGACAAAAATTATGGTGATTGTTTTGAAAACAAAAAAAAAAATCCAAGTCAAAAACAGGAACACTCGAATTTTGTATTAACCAAAAGAAAGTTTAAGTCACTTTGACTTAGTAGTTGGCATACCGTTCAATAATGATGTTTCGCTGATCGTGTTTAATGATCATTATTACATCATTGCCTATTCTGTTTGTTTACCTTATGAAATGTAATATACATTCAAGTACAAAAGTATGCGCCGGTTTAAAGCTTTTAATAGTGTTATTATTTTTGTATGTTTATGAAAAATAATCATACTTTTTTTTATATTTACAAGAGCGTCATTACAACCTATCCTCCATAACTCTTTTCGACTGCATGTTGACCGGCGCGGAGATTGTTGTGCCTTGCGCCCGAAGTGTACATCCTGGATCTAACTCCACCACCCCTGCAATGACAGCTCCAATATTTTCTGCGTGTGTGGTTTGCACTGGAGATGCGCGGAGGTTATCCCAAATATTTTGAACATACACTTATTATCCTTGAAGCTTTCGCCTTCAACAATTTACATATTCTCCGCAACCTTGTTTCTGCTTTACTCGGCAACTTCAAATTCAGCGGAATATGCTATGCCATCTTAACTATTTCTTCTTGCAGCGGAAACGGAGTAAGCAGCGACGGATTTAACTTTCCATTATTGATGTCTATCAGCAACGACAGCATACTCACTTGAATTTTCTCGTTGTCTTCCACAATTATCTGAACCTCTTTAGTCACCATAAAGAACTTAATGGATTCCCGATACACGAAGTACGACTCCTTCATTATCTCGGTTATGTTGAGAATTCTGTCTTCGATATTTTTGCATTTCGTGTTGACCTCTTCTGTAGTTCGTCGCAGGATGTTCACCGTAGATTCTACAACCGACGCCTGTTGCTTAACCAGATACTTCAGGTTGTATTGATTATAGCCTTCGGTCATCGGCGTCCGTGGTTCCAAACAGCACATGTTGTAACGAGCCGATAAATTCCAATGGTGCTCTTTTGGATCGTCTTACGTTTATGGGAATAATATACTTATTCGTCCATGGAGGTTAATTGACGGTCCTTCTCAATCACGTCAAATAACGTCTTCATGTCAAAATAGGCTATCAGATTCTATGTCGAGGTCACCACGTCCACTGATCCCACATGATCTAAATACACTACTGTGGAATTCTTCATTTCCCCGATTTTGGCACCAATTGGATCCGCCTACCATCATCAACACCAACACGTACCCAATATTGACTTTAGGTACGAAGTTCATCCAAGTGTAGTTCACAGACACTCTATCTTGATAATTGGTCTTTTCACTTTTAACGGTTGCGGTTCGTACTAATCTCTTCCCGGATGTGTCTTGCGTATTCTTCCCAACGGCCAACGAGCTGGATGCGTATCTTCAGTAAGCTGGATGCCTTAAAGTAAATCCGGCCAAAACGGACGTCAAAAATATGACAGTTTGAATAACACACTTTTCGGAACAAATTGATAACCATACCAAATATCTGGGGATAATGTTAGACAGAAAACTGAAATGGAACCAGTAAGGAAAGCAGTAAAGTCGGGCTGGGCCGACTATATGATACCCTTCACCACTTTGGATATATTGTACATATGTATCCCCTCCAAGGAACATACGCAAGTCTTTCTGCAACATATGATAAATTTAATTTCATTCGGGCAGATTTAAAGTCGACTTCGTACCATGGGACAAATTTATTAAAAACGACTTATAGCAAAATTAATACACGCTATTCGGTCGCCGCACTGTTAAAATTTTAATTTCATTCAGACATCCATTCGAAATACATATGGAAGCTATGATAGCATCTACATCAGTTTCAACGAAACGCAATAACGTTATTTAAGTCTCAACTTGATACGTTGTGCCAAAAAGCGTGTTAATCGGACAAAAATTAGAAGGTTGGTGTACCATTTATGTCTATATCGAAACAAGAACCGATTTTTCCGAAACTTTGCACACATCATTCTAGACTTAATTCAGCACACTGTGCCAAATTGCATGCAAATCGAAAGGTATATAGGAACTTTGGTGCACCATTTACATAGAATCGGAAAAAAAACTATAAATGGGAGCTATATCTAAATCTGAACCGATTTTCTCGAAACTCGGCACACATCAGTCTGGACCTAATTCAGTACTCTATGCCAAATTTCTTGTAAATCGAATGATATATAGGGACTTTGGTGCACCATTTACCTTAAATCGGACGAAACTATATATGGGAGCTATATCTAAATCTGAACCATTTATGTCTATATCGAAACAAGAACCGATTTTTCCGAAACTTTGCACACATCATTCTAGACTTAATTCAGCACACTGTGCCAAATTTCATGCAAATCGAAAGGTATATAGGAACTTTGGTGCACCATTTACATTGAATCGGAAAAAACTATAAATGGGAGCTATATCTAAATCTGAACCGATTTTATCGAAACTTGGCACACTTCATTCTGGACCTAATTCAGTACTCTATGCCAAATTTTTTGTAAATCGAATGATATATAGGGACTTTGGTGCACCATTTACCTTAAATCGGACGAAACTATATATGGGAGCTATATCTAAATCTGAACCGATTTTCTGGAAACTTGGCACACATCATTCTGCACCTAATTCAGTACTCTGTGCCAAATTTCATGCAATTCGAAGGTTATAGAGGGACTTTGGTGCCCCATTTACCTTAAATCGGACGAACATATATATGGGACCTATATCTAAATCTGAACCGATTTTTCCCAATTCCAATAGGGTTCGTCCATGGGCCAAATAAGTGACTTGTGCCAAATTTCATTCAAATCGGATCATAAATGCGACCTGTACTTTGTTTACAATTTAACATCTACAGACGGACGGACTGGCGGACATGCATATATCGACTCAGAAAGTGATTCTATGCATATTCTCAAAAGGAACCATGTGTCTATTTCGTTTCCTTTTGCCTGTTACAAACATATGCACAAAGACATAATACCACTTTTATATGCTATTTCGGGAAGTTTTTCAGCCGAAATTTTTACTATCGCTAGATATAACGTTAAGCCCAAATTTTGGTATTTTGAAGAATTCAGATTAGTCTACCATAACTTAATGGTAGACTTCACCACAGTGTGGTGAAGGGTATAAAAACAGGACCGGGTGGATAAAGCTCACAGATGCTGGTCCTTCTGCAGAAGAGCTATGGGCTCTAAATGCTCTTTTAATCCAAAAATGATGCACTGGATCCATAAGAGCAATTCTAATATACGCCTCGGTGGTCTGATGGACAGGAATGGTCAAAAGTGTAAAATAAAATTGTTACAGAAAGTCCAGAGAACATGCTGCCTAGATATATGCGAGGCAATGAAGACAACACCGAAAAAGCTCTGAAGACTATATTATAAAACATTGACAAACAAATAAGATATGAAGCTGCCGTCGCAGCTTTAAGGCTTAAAATTACGTACGCGTGGATGGACACCGGACACAATAGACTGCATCAAATTATGTCACAGACCCTCATATGACGCTACGCTCAAAAAACCTTATATCTACGAACACTAACGAACATTTGGCTTCAATGACACCTTGTAAATGTACCTTTTAAGATATGAACTCAAAATTGTATTCAAACACTATACTATGCTTAAGTAACCTTATAGACATAAGTCTTGTCATTTGTTTCTGACATCCCAATTTTCCCATTCTTGATATACATTTCAATTCACTTCCATTTAAATATTTTATAAAAACACAGCCTTGAAATTTCTGCATTCCCATCGTTTCCATGCTTCCATTACGAACACATCAATTAAATGCAATTTATTGATTTTATCGTAGTCAGTCAGTCCTGCAGTCTTACAACCTTGTTCTAATTCTTTATTTTCTTTCATTTTCCCTTTTCTTTTGCAGGTTTCCTGGTTTAGGGAAGAAATGAAATTCTTTGAATACGTGAGTGGACGCAAGCCGCCGTTTAAAAATTTCACCTTGGAAGGAGCAACGATTGATGTAAGTATCAATGGAATTCATCGTAGTCGTCGTTACTGTCGTTCAACAGCGATAGCTATGCCATTTTGTCCACATTGCCATTGCAATTATTGTGAAAGCAAAAAAAAAAGAATAATAATAAAAATGGATCGAAAACAAAAAGGAAAATTACGAATAAATATGAATAAATTAATAACAGTAATTACTTAATTGTTGACTTTTCTCTGTCCTCTTTCTCATCCATTATTCTTCTGTTTTTTCCCCGATTTTGGTGCATTTACATTTGGAAACGGAAATAAAGCGTGAAAATTCAAATGCTTCCCAAGTGACGCTGGCCAATGTCGATTTCAAATTGTCCGGGCAATTTCATTGTGAAGTATCGATGACATCACCGCTGTATACCAAAGCATCTGGCGAGCATTTAATGAGTGTTTTTTGTAAGTATTTACTTTGTGTACTTTTAATGTTATTAAATACAGATTACAGTGGACATTATTTATGGTATACTTTTTAAATGCTTTTTGTATACAAAATTATCCAAGTGATCTAATATTAGTTGCGAAACATGTTCCACTGTACAATTAAATAACAATTATTATTATTACAATTGTTCATTAAATAAACGCTAAATGTCCAATACCAAAATATTTGTTTGTTATTATTTGGCAATCGCATTAATTGTATTAATCTTCTATATTATTTTAGTACCCCAAACTGGTAATCCGGTAATTAGGTTTCGCAAACGTAGCCCAGTGGCTGTTGGTGAACGTCTAATGGTCCTTTGCAATACAACACGAGCTCGTCCACCACCACACATTACGTGGCTCATTAATAATCAAAAGGTAAGATTTTGACATTTATTTAATGGAGGTTAATCCAAAATAAATATCTAATAGTAATATTTTTGAAAGCATTATATCGAATCTCTATATATAATGAAATCTCAGAGTAGGATAATCTGTACCCAGTCCAAAACTAAAGAAACTAATATTGCTAGGTGCCGCATAACTTCTTCTGTTTTAAATCAGGTATTTTATTCACATTATAAAAAACAAAAACGCAAAAATTATAATGAAATAAATAATAATTTATGGACAAAACTAAAGCAACTCCACAGTACAAACATATTATCTCTACAATTTTAGTTATTTTTACAGTAATAATTACTATGTTTTGGTTTATATACTTACTAGCAAAAAATATTTCATATGGTATCGTAAATACCGTAAATTTGTGGTACTATAGTTTGCGATTTAGTACTCTTCATACAGATAAGCACTATTTTCCGAAATCTCTCTTACTTCCATTAAACAGATTAAAACCAGTAAGGAAAGTAGTAAAATTTCGTGCAAGTCGAAAGATATATAGGGACTTTGGTACACCATTTACATTAAATTGGACGAAGTTATATATGGGAGCTATATCTTAATCGGAACCGATTTTCACGATGTTTAACACACATCGTTTTAGACGTAATTCAGCCCGCTGTGTCTAATTTCGTGAAAATCGAAGGATATATAGGGAGTTTGGTGCACTATTTACCTAAAATCGGACTAAAATATATATGGGAACTATATCTAAATTTGAACAGATTTTTCCCAATTTCAATAGAATTCCAGCTCTGTCTGTTCATCAAAAACCAAATTGTACCAGATTTGGTACCATTCTGTACTTTTCGTACCCATATTCTAAACTTTGTCAAATCTACACTCCCACAGTAACCTAAGTTCACCAATGTCCAATTTGTAACAAATTTTGTGCTTTTCGTACCCATAAGTACGAATTTCCAAAACTACCCCAGTAATGTTCTTCAATAATAACCTTTAGTCCACATTTAAGGATTCCCGCTCTATCCGTTCACTACACTCCAACAGTAATTTTAATCATATATTTCAGGAGCCCAGCCCTATCCGTTCACATAAATCCAAATTGTAGCATATTTAGTACCATTTAGTACTTTTCGTACTTTAAGTTTGAATTTTCAACACTGTCTCAATCCTGTACTCTAACAGTAATTTTATTTTCAAATATATGTTTTTTTATATCAATCTAAATAAACTTAGTACCATTTAGTACACATAATCATGCATTTTCAAAACCCTTTCTCACCCTTAATTTTGATTCCAAATTTTAGGGTTCCCGCTCACTCAAAACGAATTGTACCCTATTTAGTACCATTTAGTGTTTCTCGTATCCAAGAGTACGAAATTGCAATACTACCTTAATTCTGTGATTTGCATTCTAAATTTAAGACAAATTTTCAAAATTTAGTATTATTTAGTACACGAAATGACAAATTTTCAAAACTACCGACATATTTCAATCCTGCACTCCAACAGTAATATTAATTTAATCAAAATTTCAGGATCTCAATCCTATCCATTAGTACCATTTAGTACTTTTTGTTTCTGTAATTAAACTACGTCAATCCTACACTTCAAAAATAATTTTAATTCCAAAATTCTGGAGTCCAACTCTATCCACTTAATCAAGTTGTACCAAATATAGTACCATTTAGTACACATACGTACTATGCTTCCATACCTTAATTCTATATTCTAAAAGCAACCATTATTCCAAATTTTAGGTTTCCAGCTCTCTCCGTTCACCCAAATCCAAATTGTACCATATCTAGTGCCGTTTAGTACATTTCGTACACACAAATACGAATTTCCACAGATGTCTCTATAGCTCAATCTTCAACAGTAATCAGAATTCCAAATGTCAATATATGTAGAATTAGAACTAAATTTAGTACTTTTAGTACACTTATAGGTCGAATTTCCAAAAACCCTTTTGTACATCTTTCTAACTTTCCATCAGTGACCCACATTCCAAATTTCAGAATACGCGCTCTTCCCGTTCGCCTAATACAAAGGGTACCATATTTGGTACATTTTAGTACTTTTCGTACCCTTCTAGTACGAATCTCCAAAAACGCAGCCTTATCTCACGCCTACACATCAACAACAACTCCCACTCAAAATTTCAAGCTTCTAGCTTTAGCCGTTTCGTCTGGGCGATGATCTGTCAGTCACTCACTCACTTAACACTAAGCTCTTTTATATATATAGATTCTTCTTATATATAATTTCTTATATTTCATTTTGAAATGGATTGTATTACAATAATATGTGTCTGGTTTTCAATTATGACTTACTGCGAAAAAACAAGTGAAAAATCGATGGATACCCTCCACCATAGATATACTGACATATACTTGAAATTAATATATGGGGAACATATCAAAAAGTGGACCTATACCGATATTTTTACAAACCTATTATGTAAACCATAATACACATTTTAGATTTTTTTTAATGGAAAATTATACCCTCATCCTTATTGTTAATGAGGGTGTATAGACTTTGACACGGTGAAAATGTGCCTCATTGAAATATTGGACCTTTCTTTGGACCAAATCCGTTTCAAAAAATTTTGATTTCATCCAAACTTTGCCTATCTTATGATTTCTTTTAAACTTAGTTCAAATCCAAATCCTTCTGGTACCTCCCAGCCAGGTGTTACGGCTAGGCCTAAATGCGGGCTATAGTTCATTATCGAACCTTACGTTCTAATTATTTTTTATCTCACAGGTGAAATTATTACAATATAGTCTTAGAACCAAACCCAAAACGAAGAACAAATCCGATAAATATATTGATATAAAAAGGGGATGTTATATGGGGACTACCCCAAGAAGGGGATAATATTAACAATTTTTGGTAGAGGGATTTGAATACGGTTGAAAAACGCTCTCAAGAACCCAAAAATACCGAACATTTGGGGTACCATTATATGGGGGCTAACCGAAAATGGCCCTATATCTATAATTATTGTGGAGCGATTTGGTACCTATTAAGAACTCAAAATACTAAACTATAGACAATTAGGTAGAAAAATACGATCAAAACCACCAAAATACTGAAAATTATGAGGTTCCGTTACAGCTCCCATATAGTGGACCTATATTTATAATCTTTGTAGACCTATATTTATAATTTTTGTGGAGACATTTACTATCCAATAATAACCCAATGTACCCAATTACAAGGAATTGGGTAGAAAGGCGAGCTCAAAAACCTCAAAATACCGAAAATTGTGGGGTACCCTTATATGGGAGGTATGCCTAAACGTGGACCGATACATCCCATCATCGACAAAAAAACTATTAGACTTTTCAGCGCCCTATCTCAATTCCTTCAGAAGATATCGTGACGGACAGACAGACAAAGGGACGGACATGACTAGATCATCTTAGAATTCTACCCTGGTCAAGAATATATATGCTTTATAGGGTCGAAAATAGTTACAAAAAAATGACAAAATTAATATACCCTCCATACTATGGTGGAGGATATAAAATATTAATAATTTTTGGTAGGGAGATTTGTTACCATATATGACTACAAAATACCGAAAATTGGAGAGATTTCTCATATGGGGCAACCCGAATAAATGGACCTTTATTTATAATTTTTAGTGGAGAACTTCCCTACCCAATAAGAATTCAAAGTACTAAATTACAGGCAATTCAGTCGAAAAATAAGGGCATGCTATCAAGAATTCTATACTGGGCTTGGAAACAGTAGACCCTGGCATTTGAGCAGCAGTTGTCAAATTTTATATTATAGCTTTTTTTTACTGTTGTTTGTTTAATGTATATTAAGTTAGTTTATGGTATTTATCGATCCAATTCTAATTTATATTTGTTGTATAATTACTAATTGCCTGCTGATGATTTATCTGTAGCCGGCATTGTTAAACCACTACTAACCCGCCTTAGTCCGGACTTTGGCGTGTACGTGCTCCCTGCGTATAGGGAGGTTGCCCCCTCGATCGGCAAGAACCCCAAAATGTCGAAAATGGGGGGGGGTACCCTTTTATGTGAGCTATGCCTAAACGTGGATCGATATAGGCCACCTTCGAACTTGACCTGCCTGCAGACAAAAGATGCTATGGTGGTACAAATATACCCGGTTATTGATGGTTTGGTTAAGTAAGTTCACATATAGACACAGATCACATATTTAACTTAGTCGAATTATTGGCATGCAATTCTACTAAGTCCTTCAAAAATGCGAGGTTTGTAAGGATAAATCTCTTGAATATAGCCAAAGTGGTAAAAGGTATCGTATAGTCGGCCCGTCTCACTTTTCTACTTTTCTTACTGGTTCGCTGTAACTTATTATTTGGTAAGGTAGTTAATCTTCTTAGTGCAAACTAATAATATTTGTCCACCTTTTAGTAATACCCCCATTTAACGCTATACCTATATGTTGGATTATCATTAAATTGGAAATGTCCCTACATTGACCTAAGTTTCCGTGTAGCCCTCATATAATAGTACCCTCCATTATTCGGCATTGTGGGGGGGCTTTGGATACGTTCTTTAACCCTATTGTGTGACATTTGATTTTTCACGTTTTCACGGGGTGCCGAACATTTTCTACAAAATATAATCAATATTGGTTCACTTTTTACATCCCAAATTTCGGCATTTTGCTTCAACAAAATTTCGACATTTTGCTTCAAATTCTCATTTAGTAGAAAATCTCCCTATCACAAAATTCATAGTAATGAGCAATGTTTCCGCGTATCCGCCATATAATGATACACCCATTATTCGGTATTTTGGAGGGTTTGGGCATGTTTTGCAATCGAATTAGACCACTTTGGTATATTCTACATATATATCCTAACAGACGCCGCGTGATTGTTATATATCTATATCTGAACCGATTTCAGGGAAACGTGCCAAAGACTAATTTATATTACTTCAGTACGTTGTGTCAATCTGCCTAGCTTAGCAGCATCATTCTAGACTTAATTCAGTACTCTATACCAAAATGTGTGCAAATCGAAAGATATTTAGGGACTTTGATGCACCAATTACATAAAATCGAACGAAAATATATGTGGGAGCGACATCTAAATCTGAACCGATTTTCACGAAACTTAGCACACTTCATTCTAGACTTAATTTAGTACGCTATGACAAACTTCGTGCAAATCGAATGATGTTCAGAGACTTTGGTGCACCAATTACCTACAATCGGAGGAATTTATATATGGGAGTTATATCTAAATCTAAACCGATTTTCACGAAACTTTGCACACATCATTCTATACTTAATTCAGTACGCTGTGCCAAATTTCGAAAGATATATAGGGACTTTGGTACACAATTTACCTCAAATCGGACGAAGATATATATGAGAGCTATATCTAAATCTGAACCGATTTTCACGAAACTTTGCACACATAATTCTAGGCTTAATTAAGTACGCTGTGCCAAACTTCGTGCAAATCGAAAGATATATAGGGAATTTACTGGACTATAGCTACATCTAAATCTGGACCGATTTTCACGAAACTTTGCACACATAATTCTAGACTTAGTTCAGTACGATATGTCAAATTTCGTGCAAATCGAATGATATCTGGGGACTTTGGTACACCATTTACCTTAAATCTAACGAAAAAATATATGGGAGCTATATCTAAATCTGACCCGATTTTCTCAAATTTCGATATGATTCATCCTTGGGCCAAATAAGTGACTTGTGCCAAATTTCATCTAATTCGGATCATAAATGCGACCTGTACTTTGTTTATAATTTAAACAAAGTACGGACGGACATGCATAAATCGACTCAGAAAGTGATTCTATGCATATTCTCAAAAGGAACTAGGGGTCTATCTCGATTATTTTTGCCTGTTACAAACATATGCACAAAGACATAATACCCTGTACCACAGTGTAGTGAAGGGTATAAAAAATTGTGCGGTGTATATACAGGAATAATCTTTATAAAAATGTCTATGCAAATGGAGTGTTATCTACCCAATAAAAGAGAATCGATATGCAATTATATATTGAGTTTCCATTTTTCATCCAGTGATTATGAAAAACTAACTATTATATTGAAATTATATGTTAACTTCTCTTTAAGTATAATTTTGGGTATGAGGAATTAAATCTCCATGAATATACCGTTTTCCCACACTCTACTTTAAACAAAAAATAAAAATTTGCAACAATGTTACTTAATTATATGCAGAGACAATGACCAGCATGTCTCTTGGTTGGGGACATAATTACATATTGAGTTCAACACTAATTAAAAAATGTGCAAGTAACTAAGCTGTAAAACTGCATACATACAGTAGTATATATATATATATATATATATAGGGTGAATAAATATGACAGGCAACTTTTTGCATTACAGGAAAAATATCATGTGTTATTCTCATAAATATACCGAAGGTAGATATGTATCCTAACTTTAATTTCATTCGAGCAGATTTAGAGCCGCTTGCGTAATTTATGGAAATGGAAACACGTTATTCGGTACGCCGCGTTGTTGAAAATATAATCTATATGTGGGAGCTATTTCTAAATCTGAACCGATTTTCACGAAAATTAACTCACATCTCTCTAGACTTAATTCAGCACGCTATGCCAAATTTTAGGCAAATCGAAGGAACCTTGGTGCACCATTTACATAAAATCGGACGAAAATATATATGGGAGATATGTCGGAATCTAAACCGATTTTCCTGACACTCATCACTCATCATTCTAGACTCAATTCAGTACGTTATGCCAAATTTCGTGCAAATCAAAGGATATAAAGGGACTTTGGCGCACTATTTACCTAAAATTGGACGAAAATATATATGAGAGCTATATCTAAATCTCAACCGATTTTCACGAAATTTAAAACACATCGTTTTAGACTTAATTTAGTACGCTGTGGCAAATTTCGTGCAAATCGAAGGATATATAGTGACGTTGGTGCATCATTTACATAAAATCGGATGACCATATATATGGGAGCTATATCGAAATCTCGACCGATTTTCCCGAAACTCACCACTCATCATTTTAAACTCAATTTAGAACGCTAAGCCAAATTTTGTGCAAATCGAAGCATATAAAAGGACTTTGATGCACTATTTACCTAAAATCGGACGAAAATATATATGGGAGCTATACCTAAATCTGAACCGATTTTCACGAAACTTAACTAGACCTAATTCATTACGTTGTGCCAAATTTCGTGCAAATCGAAACATATAGAGGGACTTTGGTACACAATTTACCTTAAATCGGACGAAAATATATATATATATATATATATATATATGGGAGCTATATCCAAATCTGGACCGATTTTCAGGAAACTGGACATACATCGTTCTAGACTTAATTCAGTACGCTATGCCAAATTTCGTACAAATCGAAGTATATATAGAGACTGTGGTACACCATTTACCTTAAATCGGACGAAAATATATATGGGAGCTATATCCAAATATGAACCGATTTTCACGAAACTTTGGACACATCATTTTAGACCTAATTCATTACTCTGTACCAAATTTCGTGCAAATCGAAAGATATATAGGGACCGTTTACATTAAATCGGACGAAAATATATATGGGAGCTATATCTTAATCTGAACCGATTTTTCCCAATTTCAATAGGGTTCGCCCTTGGGCCGAATAAGTGACCTATGCCAAATTTCATCCAATTCGGATTATAAATGCGACCTGTACTTTGTTTGCAATTTAACATCGACAGACAGACGGACGGACGGACATGCATAAATCGACTCAGAAAGTGATTCTATGCATATTCCTTTTGACTGTTACAAACATATGCACAAAGACATAATACCCTGTACCACAGAGTGGTGAAGGGTATACAAATTCATATTTATACCATCCACGTTATATTGTTCGTGCTATTACAATTTCCCGTTTATATATGTATGTAAGTAAATATGTATTATCATTTACTTCGCCTCATGCCACAACTGCGCGACAAATCTCTTTAAACTTATAATTACATTTTGCCGTAGGGGAATACTACAGTTATACATATATTTGTATACATATTTATGTACAAAATGTATGTAAATAAACAAGTGCCTTTAACATTTTAAAATAACACACAATAACTCAATCACACACACACAGCCATTGATAGCATGTACTAGCTTGCAAACTAAAGTACATAACTTCCTATGTACAACATGAGTAATTATCACAAATATTAACTAAGCATGTCTGACACAGTGTGAACAATAGTAGACATAAAATGCTCTGTTTACACCATCAACACAACCACCATCATCATCACCATCATTGTGATATTTTAGTCACTCGAAAGTTTAAGTCAGTTCGAGTTGGATGGAATTAGAAATGATTTACGCATATTAAATATTATAGATACTATTATGCAAAGAGTATTTTGAGTATTTTGGATATATTTGGTCTGAAATAGAAAAGTTGCAATTGGTGCAGAAAATTCCGAATGACGAGTGTATGGATTAATCGATTTTGGAAGTCGGAAGTAAATCTTATAATTAACTATTCCGTCAGATTTCATGTCAAGAGTTCATTAAAGATAAACTTTGTCTCATACTATAAATGTAAACTATAGAGACATATTTCCTTAGTCCTGTGGGCTATATCCAAATAGTGAAACCCCAGAAACCCCAGAAAACCTTAAAAACCCAAATAATGAGGCGGCTTCTTTATAATGGGAACGATGGTGTCCGATATGCCTACATCGTTGAAGATGTTTCAACCAAGATGACTGTAATTGTTATACCCTCCACCATAAAGTGGAGTGTATATTAAATGTGTCATTAATCTGCAGCACATCAAAATATTCACTGTATATATTCTTGAAAATCATATTTTATATAAATCTTTGAAATATACACTGGAATTGTTATTACTCCTAGGATAGTTGGTAGGTCCCATATAACTCCAATTGTATACCCTCCACCATAGTATGAAGGGTGTATTAGTTTTGTTTTTCCGTTTGCAACTCTTCGAAATAATAATTTCCCACCCTATAAAGTATATATATTCTTGATCAGGGTAAAATTCTATGAAGATTTAGCCATTTCCCTCCGTCTCTCCGTCTGTCTGTTGTAATCACTCTAGCGTCTAAACGAATTGAGATCGATCGCCAAAATTCTGCAGGTAGGTCAAGCTCGAAGATGGGCTATATCGGTCCACGTTTAGGCATAGCTACAATATAATGACGCCCTCCAAATTCCTGAAAATCTAATGATTTTCAGGGACTTTGATGCACCATTTACTTAAAATCGGACGAAAATACATATGGGAGCTATATATAAATCTGAATCGATTATCCCGAAATTTAGCACATATCATTTTCGACTTAATTTAGTATGCTATGCCAAAATTCGTGCAAATCTAATGATTTTCAGGGACTTTGGTGCATCATTTACTTAAAATCGGAAAGCAATATATATCCAGCTATATCTAAATCTGAACCGATTTTCTCCAATTTCAATAGGCTTCGTCCTTGGGCCAAACCAATGGGCTGTGCCAAATTTCATCAAATTCGGATCATAAATGCGACCTGTACTTTGCTCACAAAAATACATGGTCGGAAGGACAGACGGACAGACAGACGGACATGTATAAATCGACTCAGAAGGTGATTCTATGCATATTCTCAAAAGGAACCATGGGTCTATCTCGATTCCTTTGCCTGTTACAAACATATGCACAAAGACATAATACCCTGTACCACAGTGTGGTGAAGGGTATAATTATAAATATAGGTCCAATTTTCAGTATTTTCGGGAGTTTGAGGTTATTTTTCTATTGAGTAGGCTGCAATTTAGTACTTTGAGTTCCTATTGGAAGGCAAATCTCTCTAAAAAGACTATAAATGTAGGTCAATTTTTTTTGGGTAGTCCACATTTAAAAGTACCCTCAAATTTTTGGTATTTTCATTCCGCCTTCTAAGTATATCGTGATAAAAAAGATCTCGAACATCGTCAGGTTCGAGATGAAATGCATCGGCCAGCATTTAGGCATCTGCCACATATTATTTTATCTCCTGAAGGATAGAACTGAGATACAAAACTAAAATATTGGGTTCGAAATTGGCATATATCGGTCATTAATTAGCCATAGCTCCTCATATAATAATGACCCCACATATTGACTGACTGATAGCTATGAAATCAGTATTGGTTCCCTTTAGGCATAGCCTGCCTGCTATTATATAGTTATATAGCTAGTTACTTGGTGATCTAGTTACTTCATACCCCAAAAAGGAACACAAAATAGACTGTTGGATTTTTTTGTCAATTGAAAAAGCTGTTTACACACATCATACCAATTCAGTAGTTACTGGTAATGCAATGGGTAATGAATCGACTATCGAAATGTCTGTATACTGGTAACGCAGGCAGGGGACAATTGACTTCCCCAATGACATACACATGTTAAATTCACCAGTCTAGGGCATGAAGTGGTAACTAGTGGTACTTACAGGTAATTAGTAAAATATCTAGTTCATCACCAGTTACTCGAACTACTGGGAAGGAATCGAGATAGACACATGGTTCCTTTTGAGAATATGTAGAGTAAC
Source organism: Musca vetustissima (assembly GCF_032173495.1). Classification (NCBI taxonomy): domain Eukaryota; kingdom Metazoa; phylum Arthropoda; class Insecta; order Diptera; family Muscidae; genus Musca; species Musca vetustissima. The sequence goes on along the minus strand of NW_026873719.1, from coordinate 33,234 downwards.
TTCGGGTAATGTGGACCACCATTTTCTTTTTTTGATATTGTGGGCGTAACAACGGTAAAAAATAAAAACAAATTGTTTTCACAGCATGGTAGATTTGTTGGCTAATTATATTCCAGGTCAAAAATTATATATATTTGTCCATAAAAATGTTATTGCATTATATTTCAAAAAGCTCTAAACTGCAAATAAAAAAACTTGGCGGGTAATGTGGACCAGTATGTGTGGGTAATGAGGATCAGTAAGTTAAAGGTAGTTTTGGATTAATTGTGATAAATTTCAATTTATTGGACTCATGGGTAACAATGAATGCAAAAATATATGGGTCCATGTTTTGGAATAGCCCCCAATTAAGGGTACCACCCCATTTGCGGTATTTTGAAGGTCCTTGCTTCATTATCCAACCGAGGCACCTATAATTTCGGATATCAAGTTTTCAGAGGATATAATACCTCCTCGCATATTAAATGCGCCCTTGTTTCGAACTCGTCCTCATGAAAATGTCCCACTTTTTTATAGTGGTCCACATTACCCGACATTGAATATTTTTATTTAAAAATAATTATCGGCTTCAAAAATGAATAAAAATTTAAAAATAACCGAAAGTAATTACAGATAAACGTGTATTTTTGTTAAAGAAAACAAGAAAACCACATAACCTCTTTATATTTGAGAAAAACAAAATGTTCGACTATGTTACAAAATCGTTCGACTATTGTGCTAAAAAATTTTCAAGTCACACTTTTAAAATCGGAGCTACATTTTCACCTACTAAATTTTCAACATTGCAATTATTTATTAAAAACCAAGTTTGATGTTTGTTTTCACTAATTAGGAAAACATTTATCAAGGCGGCATTGGCATATTTCAAGCATTTTCTTAGATATGGGGGGTGGTCCACATTTGACGCATGGTCCACATTACCAGAAGTTACTCTATAGAATCACTTTCTGAGTCGATTTACGTATGTCCGTCCGTCCATGTATTTTTGTGAACAAAGTACAGGTCGCACTTATGATCCGATTTGATTGAAATTTGGCACAGGTCACTTATTTGGCCCAAGGCCGAACCCTATTGAAAATGGGAAAAATCGGTTCAGATTTAGATATAGCTCCCATATATCTTTTCCTCCGATTTAATGTAAATGGTCCATCAAAGTCCCTATATATTTGTCGATTTGCACGAAATTTGGCACAGCGAAATGACTGATGTGTGTTATGTTTCCTGAAAATCGGGTCAGATTTAGATATAGCTCCCATATATATTTTCCTCCGATTTAATGTAAATGGTGCACCAAAGTCCCTATATCACCTTCGATGTGCACGAAATTTGGCACCGCGTAACATAGGCCTAAAATGATGTGTTTTAAGTTTCGTGAAAATCGGTTTAGATTTAGATATAGCTCTCATATATTTTCGCCCGATTTAATATAAATGATCCATCAAAGTCCCTTAATATCTTTCGATTTGCACGAATTTGCACAGGTCTAGAATGATGTGTGTTTTGTTTCGTAGAAATCGGTTCAGATTTATATATAGCTCCCATATATATTTTCGTCCGATTTAAGGTAAATGGTGTACCAATGTCCCTGTATATCTACGATTTGCACGAAATTCGGCATAGCGTAATGAATTAGGTTTAGAATGATGTGTGTTAAGTTTCCTGAAATCGTTTCAGATTTCGATGTAGCTTCTATATCTGACCAAATGAAAAATTTAGTATTGGTTGCAGAATGAAATGTTTATGGATCCAATTTAATTTTACTGGTCCTTTAAAAATGCGACGTCTGTCAGTATTCATCTGTTGAATATACCCAAAGTGGTGAAGGGTATAGCCCATTTGCCCATTTTCCCACCGATTTGGCTCTAATTTGCTAGAAAAGGCGCTTGAAGCACTTTTAATGCTTAAATTATTTTCTTTTTCGGAAGTGAAAATTCCGACTGCTCTTTAATGGAATGGTCCTTGGCAGGGACGTACGCAGGGGGCGGCCCTGGGAGCCCGGTATTATAGCTTTGTGCAGCCCCAAGAGTTTGTAACGCCGCGAAATATTGGTCCTAGACCCACCTTTAAGTATACCGATCGTCATATCTCGACTAGCTGAGTTCATCTAGACATGTGGGTCCGTCCGTCCGTCTGTCCATTATAATTTGTAAACACGATACAGGCCACAGTTATGGACCAATCTTCACGAAATTTTTCATGTAGGAAGGGTTCGGCCAATGAAGATCCCTATTGTTTTTGGTAAAGATCGGTTAATATTTAGGTGATGAAATGGACCAAATACATAATTTTTGTATGTTTTTCGGGTCGCTCCAGAGGCCGCAATTATGGCCCAAACATCTCGAGTTTTTTCATGGAGAAGGGGATTGGACCAAAGAATAAGCATGTCTGTTTTGATAAAGATCGGTCAATATTCAGCGGGTCAAATGGACCCTGACTTTTGTGTGAAAAGTTACAAAATTTGTATTCTATAGCGTATATATTTACTCCTGAAGTACATAGAGTCGAGAAGTTGATAGTATATCCAAGATGAGTGGTTGGCCTTTAAATTGATACCAATTATATTGTCGTATGTACTCGGATGTGGGAGTTACACGTAAATATTTACAGGTGCTTACGTATTCAGATATTATTTAATAAACCATTACCACACTAGAGGGCGGAAATATAGCGTTGATCGCTTTGAAATGTTCCATGAGGTTCCAGTTCTGGTCAAGGACAACGCCCATAATTTTCGTTGATGATCAGATAATAATTTTTGGATGAAGTGGACCGAAAACTTATTTTTTTATATTATTATTATTTTTTTTTTTTTTTTTTTACATTAGTAATATTCGGAAAATATGTTTGTGTATGGAAGAGGTGCTATTGACCTCTAATAGGGCAAGAGGGTGCAACTATCACGAAATATTACCAAGGTTCGGAATAAAAATCTGCAGAATGATAGAGTTCTGTGGTAGTTGTGTAGGGTATCATATGGTCGGTCCCGTCCGACTATACTGCTCCGCTCACTGGTTTTAGATGTAAAGGTCCTTATAAAATATTCTAATTTTTAGTTCAGATAGTTTTTTTAAGGATATTCTTTATAAGTACATGGTATGAAATCTTTACAAATCATAAAAGTCCTGTCCCATTCTCTGTATTTTTTTTTTCATCGAAGTGGCCATAATTTGACATTTCGAATTCCTGTGAAAAAACTTCTTTTCTGGAATTATTACTGTTTTGAAATATCACCCATACAAATTTATTTTAATTTAATTTTCGGAATGTTGAAGTTCCTACACCAGATTTTCATTCTGACTGTCTCTAAATGGGAACATTTTTTTCATAAATAACTTTTTGACTTGTTTTGACTTAATTTAAAAATGTCAAAATGCTCTAGTATATTTTAAATTTGTTTCAATAAAATTACGAATAATTTACTTCGAGTCCCATTAGCAACGATGAACCCTAAGGGGCAAACACCTAATCTGTAATACAATCGCAACCAACCACAGTGTAAACAATGATGTTGTTATTGACGTTGTTAAAACAAGTGGTTGTTTCAAAATAAAACAACAAAACTTAGCAATGTTATTTGCAAAATTCTATTCTACATTTTAAAGTGTTAGTTATTAACAAACAAGGCCATGAAAAGCTAACACAAAACTCAATTCCAAACCAATGGCACACATTAATATTATTTTATTATTACCATTATCATTACCTCACACTGATTTTCAAAAATTCATGAAATTAGTTGCTATTACAAATCATGTAAATCGTAAAAATGGTCATAAATATTTCAATTGCACAGCAAAAGTTTCAAATCGCGTGCCACATTTAATAAATCGTTCATTATAAAAAGTTCAAAAAACGAGACAAAGATGAACTAACCTGCACTGATGATATATGGCAATGCAAATACATAATGGTATTAACATTCGTGACCGGATAGCATATATAATAGCGAGAAAATATTTTATGGAGACTTTATTTAATATGACATAGAAATATGGGTGTTAAATGCTAGACCACTTTAATTTAGTGAATTTTTTTTTTTTTTTTTTATTTTTGAGAAAAACTTAGGTATATGAATAAAATTACAGATTTAGTTTAATCATTCCGAAATATTTTATAATTTAATTTCGTTAATTAATAATTCTAATGTTTTTTCCTCACAGGTTGATGATAAATATATACGTACTCATCATGTCTATTCGATCAGTGGTAAAACTCATCGTAGACCACCACCCGAACAAGATTTCGATATTCTTCAGGCTAAACAAAAGAAACAGCAGCAACAACAACATCAACAGCAAAAACACCATTTTGATCAACAACAACAGCAGCAGCTTCAATATTCCCAGCCCCCGTACACCAGCTACCATCCATATCCAATTCCGCATATACCCGATCGTTATGATAAAAGCCGAAGTGGTATAAGTAAGTCAGGAAAATTAAATTAAATCAATTAAAATTAGGGTTTATATTCATAGACGTAAAAAAACATAGATATAGAAAATATGGATTAAAATCGTGGAATCAATATAACTAAGTATAAAACTCCATTAATATTTTCATGAAATTGATCGAAACGGGTACATTACACCTGACGAAAAATATATATGGCTATATCTATAACTGAGCCGATTGCACCATTTACATTAAATCGGACGAAAATATATATGGGAGCTATATCTAAATCTGAACCAATTTTCACGAAACTTAACATACATCATTTTACTTTTAATTCAGTAAGCTATGGAAAATTTCGTGCAAATCGAAAGATACATAGGGACTTTGGTGCACCATTTACAGTAAATCGGACGAAAATATGTATGGGAGCCAGGGACGAAATGAGTTTTTTTCACAGTAAATTTATGTTTGCAATAGCGAATTTTTTCATTTTGTACTGCCGGGCCCCCCCGAAATGAAATCCTGTGTACGTTGCTGATGGGAGCTATATCTAAATCTGAACCGATTTTCACGAAAGTTAGCACACATCATTCTAGGCTCAGTTTAGTACGCTGTGCCAAATATCGTGCAAATCGAAATATATATAGAGACTTTGGTGCACCGTTTACATTGTATCGGACGAAAATATATATGCGAGCTATATCTAAATATGAACCGATTTTTCCCAATTTCAGTAGGGTTCGTCCTTGGCCCATATAAATGAGCTGTGCAAATTTCTTCCAATTCGGATCATAAATGAAAGACGGACGAACGGACGGACATGCATAAATCGACGTAGAAAGTGATTCTATGCATATTCTCAAAAGGAGTCATGTGCCTATCTCGTTTCCTTCTACTTGTTACAAACATATGCAGAAAGACATAATACCCTGTACCACAGTGTGGTGAAGGGTATAAAAAATACAGAATAAAGGGCGTTCCGCTAAAAAGAGCTATTCCGTAACATGAACCAATATTGATATCTTATCCAATGTGAATCTAAAATACAAAAGTGGGGTATCGTTATATGGGGGCTATACTAAAAGTCAAAAACCTTAAAAATGGGGACTATTTTTTAGATTTAGCTCAAAAAATATACCTTAAAACTATCGGTGTTTTGAAGATTTTGGCCGTTATTTTTATTTATACAAGGAGACAAGGAAATGTGTTCAGCGAAAAAACATGGTTCTTTTGATGATAATCGATCAATATTTCGCTGGGCAAACGGACCGACACTATTGCGTGAAAAGTGACAACATTTGCTTATTATGGTTGGAAGACCTGACCCGGAAAAGTTTTCATTGTAAATGGTGACATTAAGTTATTTGATTAAAGGGGACGAATATGGGACATATACAATATTTGTAAAAGGGTCTACATTTTATTATATAGTTTTTACCACATAAATATTTCGAAATTGTTCCGGATTCGAAATTTAGCACTGCAATGAGTTCGGTCCTAATATAATGATCTCCTCATAGGTTTCTGTTTGAATTGTCTGTAGTTTCATCTTGTGGATATCAATTGAGTAGCAACAACTGGAGTCGGAGACTAAGTTGATATACTATATATATACTTCATCAGAATCTAGCCATGGCCTTCTGAAATATTGATTGTCCGTCCGTCAGTAGTCTGTCCGTCCATGATAAATTGTAAACCATGTAAATAAGCTGTGTCAAATTTCATCAAATTCGGATCATAAATGCGACCTGTACATATTTATGATCCGAATTGGATGAAATTTGACACAGCCCAAGGACGGACCATATTGAAATTGGGGGAAATCGGTTCAGATTTAGATATAGCACCCTTATATTTGTTCGTCCGATTTAATGTAAGTGTGCACCAAAGTCCCTATATATTTTTCGATTTTCACTAAATTTGGCTTAGTGCACTGAATTAAGTTTATAATGATGTGTGTTAATTGGTTGAGATAGCTCCCATATATATTTTCGTCGGAATTAATGTTAGGGGAGCTCCAAAGCTCCTACATTTTTTTTGATTTGTCATAGCTTACTGATTTAATTCAAAAATGATGTATGTTAAGTTTCGTGAAAATCAGTACAGATGTAGATATGAAATGAAATTCCGCATAGATTGTAGACAGGCATGGGTATGAATTGAGGTTAGCTGGTTCGCTTTTATATAACGATCACATATTTAATTTCGTTCAATTTCATGTTCCTTGTAAAAGGCGACGTCTGATAGGATTCATATGTAAAAAATAGCCATAGTGGTGAAGGGTACCATATAGTCGGATAAGTCTGACTTTATTAGATTCCTTACTGATTTAACATTCAGATTTGTGGTGTGTAAGAAACATTTTCCAAAATGTTCGATATGCCGTCGTTTGCATTTTCGGTATGTATTTCCTAGGCTCAAGAGGGTTCGTCTTGGGCCCCATTAAATGAACCGTGCCAAATATAGTTACAATTCCCTAATACATGTGATATGTACTTTTTTAACAATGTAAATCGACTCAGAAAGTATATCACCAATCGAACTTGGGGGTCTATATTGTTTCCTTCTTATTGTTAAAAGCAAATTTACAAAAAAAAAAAATCAGAAATCTTGTGTTAAGTAGGTCATCATCACTGCAAATTTATCCAGTGAGAGGAGCAGTATAGTCAAACGGGGCCGACCATATGATACCCTACACAACTTCCAATAAAATCTTACTTTCTGGTGTCCTAATATTCTGTCTAACATTCTGGTGTCCTGAGCTTGGGCAATATTTCGCTATATTTGCACCCTCTTGACCGACTAGAGGTAAATAAATAAATATTACTAATATTCAGTACAGACCTTCTAATTACTTGGCCCTTCCCTTCACCGTCGGTTGTGTTGTGATGTTCGGCTTTCAATTGTGGCCTATACATCGACTCGAAAACACTAAAAATTGAGTTTTCGGTCTAGTTCATACCGCAATTATTATCTGATCATCACCGAAAATTATAGGCGTTGTCCTTGACCATACATGGTCATTGAAAATTTCAATATATATTTCCGCTGTCTAGTGTGGTAATGGTTACTAAATAATATCTGAATACGTAAGCACCTGAAAATATTTACGTATAACTCCCACATCCGAGTACATACGACAATATAATTGGTATCTTGGATATACTGTGAACTTCTCGGCTCTATGTTCTTTAGGAGTAAATATATACGCTGTAGCATACAATTTTTGTAATTGTTCACACAAAAGTCAGGGTCCATTTGTCCCGCTAAATATTGACCGATCTTTTTCAAAACAGGCATGCTTATTATTTGGACCGATCCGCTTCACCATGTAAAAATTCGCGATGTTCGGGCCGTAATTGCGGCCTCTGGAGCGACCAGAAAAACCGACCAAAAATTTAGTATTTGGTACATTTCATCCCCTAAATAGTAACCGATATTTACCAAAAACAATAGGGGTCTTCATTGGGCCGAACCCATCATACATGCAAAATTTCGTGAAGATTGGTCCATAACTGTGGCCTGTATCGTGTTCACAATTTATAATGGACAGACGGACGGACACACATGTCTAGATCGACTCAGCTAGTCGAGATATGACGATCGGTATACTTAAAGGTGGGTCTTGGACCAATATTTCGCGGCGGGGCTGCGCAAAGCCATAATACCCTGACAAAGTAGTTGTGTAGGGTATAATTGTCTTGTTGTTATGCTCTCCTTACCTTCCACTTCGTCATGGTTTCAGCTACATTGCCTTTGCTTTTGAAAACAATGAACAGAATTTTGTCATACATTTTGCAAGAGATTAAACACGATGTCAATCGAAATCCATATTTGCATAAATAGTTCCTGATTTAACCTTACTTTCAATCAAAAAAATCTACTTGAAATGATTTCCCTATATTTAAATCCGCAGTAAATATCTTAAAATCTGCAAAATCATTTTTGGAGCCTCCATTGATTCTTAGCATTCTATATCACAATTGTACATTTTGTTAAGAAATCCCCTATGGATTTGAGACGGAAATAATCGTCTTTACTTGCACCGAAAAAAAAAACAAAGCAAAACTAAATGCAAGGAAATAAGAAGAACAACAATAACAACAGACACTATAAACCATCATTGATACGCACAGCACAGATGATGTACATTGTAAGTAGGAAGAAATAAAAGTTTTTCGTTTTTTCAAGACTTTCAAACAATAAAACTATAGATTTAGATCCGACAAATCTAAATTCATTGAAATGTAGTTTATCTCAATTTCTATTCGCAGCCCACAGCACTCACACACACTGCTACCCTGACCTATCATTTTTAAATGCCACACTGCTCTGTGTGTGTGGGTGGGGGGGAGGGAGGGGAGTTTACGTGTGTGTGCATTTGATATCTACCCATATCAGGCTGCTGTTCATGTCCTTGGATCTTATTCTTCGTCTTCTTCTTCTTCTGGTGTTTCTTAAATGCGTTTCTATGACATGGAATTGTTCTTTGAATAGTTGGTGTCTGCAACAATAAACTAACAGCTAGTCATTCTACCAACAACAATCAGCTGAGACAGGCTGGTAGGCAAGCAGGGAGCAAAGCAAGCAACCATCTAGTCAACCAGCCAGCATGATATTTATCCTCGAACAATAAATGCAGTTCAGCTCAATGCAATTGTTCGGTAAATATTCTATTAAAACATACAGTTTTTCTGGTCGTTTTTTTTTCTTTTCTGTATTATTGTATATTGAGTTTTCCTTTTCTTCTATCTTCACAAAGATATATGTCTTCAGTTTTTTTCTTTTAAATAAAAGAAAAATGGAAAAAATAAACTCTTGAAAAAGATGTCAGCACAATATGGTGCATCATTGGAAATTCAATTGTTGCTGTATATAAAGAAAATAGTATATATTTTATTTATTTTAAATTCGTTGAATAAAACTAGATTTGGGATTGGCAAACAGTTAAACAATTATAATTATTATTATTACTATTATTATTTGGTTGTTGAATCTAATCCAAACCTGGAACCCATCGGTTTATAGTCTGGCACACTATCCATCTGCCCACTTCTACACTAAATTTTCAAAATTTTAAATATAATATCATGCGGCTGCGACTGTGTCTTTTTTTCATTGCACCCCTTCCAATCATTTTTACAACCTTCACCACAATGTGGTACAGAGTTTTATTTCTTTAGGCATAGACCCATGGTTCCATTTTAGAATATGCATACAACCACTTTCTGAGTCGATTTATGCATGTCCGATTGTCCACCTGTTTATGTTAAATTATAAGCAAAGACCAGGTCACTTATTTGGTCCAAGGATGAACCCCATTGTGATAATCGGTTCAGATTTAGATATAATTCCCACGGAATTTCGTATAGCGTACTGAATCGAGTCTAGAATGATTTGTGCTAAGTTTCGTGAAAATCGGTTCAGACTTAGATATAGCTCCCATATGTATTTTCGTCCCAATTAATGTCAATGGTGTTCCCTACATATCTTTAGATTTGCAAAAAATATGGCATATCGTATTGAAATAAATATAGATTGACGTGTATTAAGTTTTGTCAATATCGGTTCAAATTTAGATATAGCTCCCATATATATTTTCGTCCGATTTAATGTAAATTGACACACCATTTTCTACAATGTACTGTAGTTAATTTAAATTAATATCTGGTAAATGACGTTGAAATCGGTTGAGATTTAGATATAGCTTTCCGATATTAGGTAAATGGAAATATTATTATTTTCGTCCGATATTAGGTAAATGGAAACTTTTCACAACGTATCAAATTGAGGCTAAACTGGGAAACAGTGCGGCATACCGAACAGTGTATATCCAGTTTGCTTTAAGGGGACCCCCCATTCTCGGGGTCAAAAATTTTGTTGATATAATTCGAATCTACACTAATTATAGAATGTACCTACAAAATTTCAAATGAAAATCTCAAGAACTCTTGAAGATATAGCCGATTTATTGTGTCAGCATCAAGTGACGGCTAAAGGGCTTCTCAAACTTTAAACGCGTTTTTCTCTAAACATTTTTTTGCAAATGGCGGGCACGATAACTCAAAAACTAATAACCCAATCGATTTCAAATTTTTACACGTTTCTCTGTGAGTGTATAGCTATCGTATGAACTAGGATAAAGCCAATCGGTGAAGATCTTCCTTATTTTTTAAATTGGTTTTTGGTAAAAAATCGGCGATTTTCCAAAAATATTTTTTCAAAGGTCCGCCATTTTGTTAATTTTAGAGCGAAGTCAATAATCCTAGTTCATACGAGAGCCAGACATGTACTCTTTCTAATACAGTTGGAATTTTCGGATTCCGATGTTCCAGTGAGGAGTTCTCGTGCCCGCCATCAAAAATAACGACTTTTCTTTAATTACAAAAAACAACAACAAAACAACAACAACATTTTTTTGTAAATTATTTTTCTTCTATTTTAAATCTTCAAATATATATGTGCAAAGTTACAAACCTTAACAAGCATTGGTATTGATTTACCAGCCCACTGAAAATCTTGAAAAATTAAAATCGAAATGGGAGGGGGGTTCCCTTATATTGATTAGACCCATTCATTATTTTTCTCTTCTTTCCTTGCGATCTAGACCAAGAACCGCATATCACGAAATTCTACCTGGAAATGGTAGTCTGCTCAACCAATAAAGGTAGCTATTTTCGAAATTGAACACCGACAAGGAGATCTGTTTAGCGAAAAAAAACATGGTTCTTTTGATGATAATCGATCAATATTTCGCTGGGCAAACGGACCGACACTATTGCGTGAAAAGTGACAACATTTGCTTATTATGGTGGGAAGACCTGACATGGAAAAATTTTCATTTTAAATGGTGATATTAAATTATTTGATTAAAGGGGACGAATATGGGACATATACAATATTTGTAAAAGGGTCTACATTTTATTATATGGTTTTTACCACATAAATATTTCGAAATGGTTCCGGATTCAAAATTTAGCATTAGACCCATTCTACACAAACGACTCTAAATCAGTCCAAATGAAATGAAATTTAGCATAGGATGCGGAGACTCATGTGTATGGATTGATGTCAATCGGTTCACTTATAGATATTCAAATTCGTTCAATTTCATGTTGGGATACATATGTAGAATTTACTCAAAGTGAAGTATCATATAGTCGGCCCAGTCCGACTTTGCTGCTTTACTTACTGTTATTTTTAAACCCTTCACCACACTGTGGTACAGGGTACTATGTGCATAATCTTGTAACAGGCAAAAGGAAACGAGATAGACGCATGGTTCCTTTTGAAAATATGCACAGAATCACTTTCTAAGTCGATTTATGCATGTCCGTCCATCTGTCTGTCTGCCCATGTTAAATTGTAAACAAAGTACGTGTCGCATTTATTATTCCAATTGGATGAAATGTGGCACAGCTAATTCATTTGGCCCAAGGACGAACCCAATTGAAATTGGGGAAAATCGGTTCAGATATAGATATAGCTCCCATATATATTTTCGTCCGATTTAAGGTAAACGGTACACCAAAGTCCCTATATACCTCCCTATTTGCACGAAATTTGGCACAGCGTACTGAATTGAGTCTATAATGATGTGTGATAAGTTTAGCAAAAAATAGGTTCAGATTTAAATATAGTTCCCGTATATATTTTCGTTCGATTTAATGTAAATGGTGCACCAAAGTCCCTAAACATCTTTCGATTTGCACGAAATTTTGTATGAATACTGAATTAAGTGTAGAATGAACTGAACTAGGTCTAGAATGATTTGTGTTAAGTTTCCTGAAAATCGGTTCAGATTTGGATATAGCTCCCATATATATTTTCGTCCGATTTAAGGTAAATGGTGTACCAAATTCCCTATATATCTTTCGATTTGGACGAAATTTGGCATAGCGTACTGAATTGAGTCTAGAATGATGTATGTTAAGTTTCGTGAAAATCGGTTCAGATTTCGATATAGCTCCCATATATATTTTCGTCCGATTTAAGGTAAACGGTGCACCGAAGTCCCTAAATAGCTTCGATTTGCACGAAATTTGGAACAGCGTACTGAATAAAAAGCAGAATGATGTGTGTTAAATTTCGTTAAAATCGGTTCAGATTTTTATATAGCTCCCATATATATGTTCGACCGATTTAATGTAAAAGGTGTACCAAAGTCCCTATATATCATTCGATTTCCACGAAATTTGGCAAAGCGTACTGACTTGAGCCTAGAATGATGTGTGTAAAATTTCTTGAAAATCGGTTTAGATTTAGACAAAACTCCCATTTATATGTTCGAACGATTTAATATAAATTGTGTACCAAAGTATATCTTTCGATTTGGTCGAAATTTGACAGAGCGCACGTACGTGTGTCAAGTGTTTTTGGAATCCGTCCATGTTTAGATATAGCTCCCATATAGTTTCGTCCGATTGTAAGTAGGACCCAAGGGCCAACAAAATGTGTATAAATTAGTCTAAATCATATTTGGATATAGCTTCCATATCTATTTTCATCCGATTTTAAGTAAATGGTGCACCGAACTGTTTATTTTTTTCAGAATTGAATGGCGTAGAAGTACAGATGTTTCCCACATATATTTACGACCGACTTCGTCTTAATTGTTCATATTTAATGGGTGCTCGATTGATATTTGCTTTAATCGATTGATCTAATTCGATTCACATTTAGATAAAGGTCACATATGTTAGTTCATCCAATTTCATGTTAATGACCCTTCTGTTATGGTGCATCTATTTGATATATTCAAAGTGGTGAAGGGTATTATATAGTCGGCCCGGTCCGATTTTACCACATTCCTTACTGGTGTTTTATTTTTGCGAATATAGCTCCAATATATACTCCAATATGTGGACAGTCTTTCTCATAATTTCCATTTAATCTTTAAAATTTTTTCAAATCTTTCTATTAAATTAATTCATTCGTTGTTTTTCATTTCCAATGACCTCAATTCCTTTATCGATACTGGGAACGAGGAATGAAAAAATAAATACCAGAAATTTGTTTTATTGTATTAAACGAATGACTTTTTCCTGGAAATATCATGTTGTTCGCCTTTGAACTCACACGAGTCCAGAAGGCCGAATAAAGACTAGCATAGAAATGTCACACATCAGATTGACCTGTTGTTTCCAAGAAAATGTATTGAAGGAAATAACAATGTGTGAGTGTCCAGCAATAAAAGATTTCTCTTTTAGCTGTGTATTTTTACAAGAAAAATTGTCGTATAATTACATTGGCAAACAATGTACGTATGCAGTTTATATAGATAGACAATACGGTCTGGAGTATAGGAGGTTGCGATTTGGTTTTATTTACATTTTATGAACGCATGAAATAAGCGTAGTTACGATTTTTCGTATGATAAAAGACACTGACATCGTAGACATCATTATGAAGGATGTATATAATTCCTTCCACATCACGCCATATAAATAAATTTCAATTCTTCGAAATACCATTTAATTAATTTTATCGTTGGTAATTTCTTTTTAAAGTGTTTTTTAATTCCTTTTCTTTATCTTCCTCTTCTTTACTTTGACTTTCTGCTAACATCCATATCCACATGGTGTGTGCTCTATTGACTTGGATGCCGCTAAAACACAAAGGTCATCACATCCGTGGCATATCCATTTACAACAATCCCTTCAGTCCTCTGGTCGTAATGCATGACATCGATCTCGACGATTACGAGATTCAACAGCAGCATCACACGAACAGCCACTATGACAATAAACATCACATCGAAGTGATGAAAAAACATTTTGACGGCAAAAAACACAGGTGAGTTAATAAATCTTTATTGTTGTAGTTGTTATTGTTAAGTCTTCTTATTAGTGTTGCTGACCCATCAAGCACACCCACACACACGAATAGTGATTACAAAGAATCAAAATCACATACTCCCCCCTGTATTTATGTGATGCTGTAAATTGGATACATAGATAAAATATATTTTTAATTTAACGTTGTTGCTTTGTGTGTGGAATTTTACGACACGTTGATATGTGTTCATTTAAGTGGATTAATTTTATACTGACTCAAGACGGAAAGAATTTTAAGGAAAACAATATTGGTTTTATATTGCAAAATTGCGGAAATTGTTCTATTTGGAAAATGAGATTTTAAATTTTAAATTAAAATTTCAGATGGAGATTGAATAAGTTTTAAAAGGTCCTCCACAAAAAATTGAATTATTTTTCGTTGAATAAACAATAATGTGGTAAACTTAATGGAATTCTTGAACGATTAAATTTTAGAAAAATAAAAATAATATATATAAAAAAGTGTTTTCAAAAAATGTAAATAAGTTTCAAAAAATTAATTTATACGTTGTCCTTGTTTGGTTCTCCGATGGTATATATGGTCTTGATCATCAGAAAATTCTATGTTGATGTTGTCATGTCCATCTTACTATTGTAATTAATGTAGTATCGACACTAATAGAGATTAATAGTCAAAATATTGTAGCCACTCGCCTTTTATTTGGAGATAGGTTAAATTCAAGGTTTGAAAATGTTTGCATTAATCCTACATGCAGTGGAAGTACTATACAATTGAAGTATTTGTAGATGGTAGCCTAGTTATCAAATTTTACAGATATATTGTCACTGCACCGGTTTCTCTGTCTAGTTAGTTTCAAGCAATATAGCTCCATACTTACGTATGAAACCAAAAAGTACAAAATTCGGACGGGGTCGGCTATATGATGCCCTTCACCACTTTGGGTACATAAAAGAGGTGGATGTACTAATAGATTTCTCGTAAAGTATCTATCAAATAATTTCAGATTTATCCTCGTTGGAAGGGTGACATTTCGCAGTAAAAAATTATTTTGCTGTTTTTTTTTTTTTTTTTTTTTTTTTGTTTTTGGTGCATTCGGTTGTGAGTTACAGGGTGTTAAAAGTTGATGTGAACAAGTTTTTCTTTGACAAAGGCGAAAATGCCTGCCAAGTGGCAAAAATTTTGAATGGTGTTTAAGGTTCCGATATTGTAACAGCTAATTATGTACAATTTTGCTTTCGTAGATTCGGTTCAGGAATTTTTAATGTTAGCAGTCCTAACATCGCCCAGGAGCTAAAAATCGACCATAATTGTTTTAAACCATTTACACTAAAACTAATACTTACAATATCCTACAGATAGAGCAGACATAGCATCTTTGGAGGACCATTGAGATGGAATCAGGCGATTCCATCTCAATGTTCTACAGTTGCATACACCATTTGATTTTTGCAACTTTAATACACATCACTATAAACTCAATTTAATACCCTCTGCCACATTTCATTGCATTCGCTATGCAAACTTTTGTTCAATTGGACAAATATTGGGAGTTTGGTGCATCATTTGCATGAAATCGGACGAAACTATATATGGGAGCTATATCTGAATATATAACGTTATTAACAGAACTTTGCATACCACAACTTTGCATACATCAACCTGGACCTAAATCTGTGCGTTGTGCAAAACTGTGTCCCAATCGGACAAATATTGGGAGATTGGTGCACTATTCAGATAAAATCGGACGAAAATATATGGGAGCTATATCTACATCTGAACCAATTTCCTGCAATTTCAATAGGGTTCGTCCTTGGACCCACTAAGTGCCAAATTTCATCAATTCGGATCATAAATGCGACCTGAACTTTGTTTACAATTTAACATGGACAGATGGACAAACACTTACTTAAAAAATGATTCTATGCATATTTTGAATTAGAACCATATGTCTATTTCGTTTACTTTTGTCTGTTACAAACATATGCACAAAGACATAATACCCTGTACCACAGTGTGAGGAAGAGTATAAAAAGGTGGTTATATGGGGTGGGGAAATTTGTTACGATATACGACTACAAAATACCAAATTACAGCGAATACCGAAAATGGGTGCTACCCGAAAAAATTGACCTATCATTATAGTTTGTAGTAGAGAGATTTGCTACCCAAAAAGAATCCAAAGTACTAAATTAAAGCCAATTCGGTCAAAAATGCGATCGAAACACCCAAGAACCCTAAAATACCGAGAATTGGGGTGTACCCTTATATGGGGGCTATGCCTAAACGGGGACCGATATAGCCCAACTACAAACTTGACCTGCCTGCAGATAAAATGCGACTCTATGCAAAATGTTGCACATCTATCTCAATTAGTGTAGAAGGGAGAGTGATTACAACCAGTGTTGCCAATTTAGCACTTTTAGTGCTAGATTTAGCACTTTTAAAACTCGTTTAGCACAAAAAAAAAAAAAAAAAATGATCTAGCACCTAGCACCTTTTTTAGCATTTTTATTTTTTTCTGGAATTATTTAAAATTTTGGGTCTTATTTCGATTTCACATTGACGCTTTAAAATGTCCCTATGTTTCATGCTATGATTTTAATTTTCCAATGTTAAAAAAAGTGCCAGTACATTTGTAATTAAGTATTAAAGTTCGGACTGTCAGAACTGTTTGAACCCTGCACTATGTGGAGTGTATTAAATTTCATATGATACCCTACACAACTTCCACGAAAATCAAACTTTCTGTGGTTCTATATATTCTGTGCTTGGGCAATATTTCACGATATTTGCACCCTCTTGACCGACTAGATGTCAACAAATATTTCTGATAGACACCCCTTGTCAGATACTCTTTATCGTGGGTTATGTTGTGATGTTGGGCTTTTTATTGTGGCCTATAGATCGACTCCAAAACAAAAACAAAAAAAAAAAAAGTTTTCGGTCCACTTCATCCCAAAATTATTATCTGATCATCACCGAAAATTACAGGCGTTTTCGTTGACCATATCGGGAATCTCATGGAAAATTACAAAGCGATCAACGCTATATTTCCGTCCTCTAGTGTGTTAATGGGTTACTAAATAATATATAAATACGTAAGCCCTGTAAATATGTACGTGTAACTCCCACATCCGAGTACATACGACAATATAATTGGTATCAATTTAAAGGTCAACCACTCCTCTTCGATACACTATCAACTTCTCGGGTCTATATCCTTCAGGAGTAAACACAAAAACCAGGGTCCATTTGACCCGCTAAATATTGACCGATATTCATCAAAACAGGCACGCTTATTCTTTGGCTCAATCCCTTCTCCATGCAAAAATTCGCGGTGTTTGGGCCATAATTGCGGCCTCTGCAGCGACCAGAAAAAGCGGCAAAAATAAAGTTTTTGGTCCCCTAAATATTAACCGATCTTTTCCAAAAACAATAGGGGTCTGTATTGGCCAGAACCCATCCTACATGCAAAATTTCGCGAAGATTGGTCCATAACTGTGGCCTGTATCGTGTTTACAAATTATAATGGACAGACGGACGGACGGACACACATGTCTAGATCGACTCAGCTAGTCGAGATATGACGATCGGTATACTTAAAGATGGGTCTAGGACCAATATTTCGCGGCGTTACAAACTCTTATTGCTGCACAAAGCTATAATACCCTGACAACATAGTTGTGTAGGGTATAATAAATGTAATAATGGAGAAAAACTAAAAGAGAAAACAAATCACTGGAAATATATATATATATATATATTACATCAAACTAAAATATTGTTTGCATTTCCTCACCATTTCCTTTTAGAATATATCTCTTTAAGTGTACATAGTGTCTCAATTTATTTTATGTTTAACATTTTTTTCCATAAAACAAAGTATGTATATTGCGATCTCTGCCAATTATCTTTCCAATTATCTACCTCATTGTGGAAAGATTTTCATAAAAAAACGGTGTAATAGTGCGTATTTGTAAAGAATTTTTCGCATGAAAATATCTGTTTAATCAATATTTAAATATGCAATTACATCAGATTTACCAAATAACTCAAACAAAATTAATTAACATAATAATCAAGTAAAAAAGAAAAACATTGTTTAACATAGAACGGAAATATTGTTTGCATTTCCTCGTCATTTCCCTTTTGAAATATACCCCTTCACATGTTATTTAATGCGTCGATTTATTTTCTTTTCAACTGTTTTCGCCATAAAGAAAACTTACAACAACAAGATGTAATGTTATTGGCATTGGCATACTCACATCGTTCGTTGTACGTGAATTATTTATTGCACATTCATGAAAAATTCATACAAACTTGGTATGTTCCATGACCTGAAGGAAAGGTATATATGTGTGTATGAAGAAGAAGAAAATAAGATGCGAACCGCGTTTTTTTTTTTTTTTTGGTTAAGGCGTATCTTTTACGTGGAAATTTTCACTGACGTTGAACATAACACACATAGGACCGTTTTCAAAATTTTATGTGTGTTTTTTCTTTTTAATTTAAAATTAGTTTTCATGTTATTAAACAGGAAGTTTTTAGTAGTGGTTAATAGTTTACTACAAAGAATGCCACATAAACTAAATTTTATTTTTACAAAATTTAAAGTTTTGGTTTTAAAATAAATTACAAATAAAAATTGCATTTTCAACAATTGCCATTAATTGCCTTGGATTTAAGATCAAAAAAAAATTTTATTGACTCGATGCAAATTAATTTGCCATCCTTCCGCACATAACTTTTTACATTGAAAATCCAACCGGGGAAAATCAATTCTCTTGCCACTAATGCCCAGGCAACCGAGCACTCGCGCGCACACCCATACATACCCACACAATCATAGTCATGCAACAGAAATTGTGCAATATTATTTTCCGGTAAAATTGCACAATTCCAATTGAAATAATGAATCTCATCCTCATTAAATTTACATACCGACACTTTAGCACCCCCACCAGCACACCCATATACACACACACACTCACACAAATTCTGTCGCGCCATAATTACATTCAATGGTGGGAAAATGAACAGAGCAAACAATGTAACCATCGACAACGACGCCAGTGCCAGTGTAACAATTAAAAATAATTACAGCAAATAAATCAATACCGCAAGGAATCACAGAACACACCGACCAGAACACCACAACAGTAGCCCAACGTTGCTGCTACTAACTACTCTTCTGCATGGCGGTATTTTTTTGGGTGTTGGTAGTGGCTGTGGCGGCCACCACCACAAAAATAAACAGACCGTCAAAATTTAACCAATTATTCAAAATGTTCTCAACACCATGGGCCTCCCACGTGGATGAGTGCTTGTAGCATGAACAGCCAAACGTTTTGGCTCCCGCGCTATAAATATCATAAAACTATAGGTTTTGCTGTAAGGCGAATTTTTGGGTTGGTAGTAAAGGAATAGTTTTGTAAATATTCCAATTGCTATGTTGCTGGGCCAAGTCAAGGCAAAATGTGAAAAATTCTTTACCAATGGAAAATAACACGCAATATCCGTTCTTGCTAAAACAATATTTAAGGAATGTGGTGTTTAAGATGGGTTAGGGTTGCCAGATGTAATATAGTTTTCCTTTTCATGGGATAGTTTTCCTCTCCATTACAATTTTACGGCGAAAAGATACTAATATATCTGTAACCCAAAGTACTAAATTAAAGTCACTTTGGTATCGATTGAAACTTTCCATTGTCAGAACATCGACATATATCCAAAATCTTATAAAACAGATGGCATACACTTAAAGAAGCCAGAATGTCTAAAACAATTTATCCTAAGTAAAAATGCGACTAAAATCTTCCAAATAACAAAGTGGGGGTGAAGGTCGGTCAATACGCGGTATTTGGAAATATCTGGGACACACATGGAAATCGACAAGAAAACACGAATTCCAAATGTCACCAATATTGGCTGAAAAAATATTCGAAAATGGATCTAGAGCTGTGTATGCCCTAGTCCCTTCGGCTAGAGAGTGATGTTATAACCACCAAAATACAGAAAGTGCAGTGAAAGCTTTAAATGGGGAGCCAAGGCAAAACATGGACCTATATTGATAATTGTCTGTAAAAATATATTTTCATCCTCTAAGAATGCTAAATTATAGTCCCTTCAATATAACTAAAATGGAATTGCACCATTATATATGTGCGACTGTCAGTATTGAAAAATGAAACCCTAACCTCAGTTTTGTTAAAAATTAGACGTTGATCTTCATAACTCGGTGGTTATATGGGTCTTATATGAAGCCCCAGTATTATGTAAAAAAAATTTGTAATAATCGTTTATCTCTGTGAATTGATTACAGCCACCTCACCTTTAGGGGGACCACCCCCATTCACTATTTTAAATTTTCAAGATTTTCATTGGACTGGTAAATGAATACCAATGTATGTTAAGGTTTGTAACTTTACACATATATAATTGAAGTTTAAAAGGAGAAGAACAATAATTTGCAAAATTTGGGTGTTTGATGTTTTTGGTGATTAACGAAAATTCCTTATTTTTAATAAAATAGCGGACCCTTGATTTTTGTGGAAATTCGTCTATTTTTGACAACAAACTTAAGTTAAAAATAAGGAAGTTTTTCACCGATTGGAAACCAGGACAGAACCTTTGTAATATCTACATTCGTAAATGACCCGTTCTCAACGCCAAGACATAGAAAAGTGACACTAAAGACACTTTTGTGGGTAAATAAATAAAAAGACTTAAATTTGCTGAATCCCCCTTTTGTTTTGTGTTATCCTCATTTGTACGTTTAAAAAGAATATGGGTATAAGACTCTTAAAATGTGTATACTAAGTCTAATCGATATAAACGGACTGGGTAAAACATGGGCCTATATTGAAACCAGTGAGCGGAGGAGTATAGTCGGACGGAGCCGACCATATGATACCCTACACAACCACGAACTCTAACTTTCTGCGCAATATTTCGTGATATTTGCACCCTCTTGACCGATTAGAGATCAACAGCATCTCTTCCTAACACTGACATATTTTCCCAATAGCCCTTCTACGATTTTCGGTTTGTGGCCTTTAGATCGGCTCGAAAAAACACAAAAAATTATTTTCGGTCCACTTCATTCCAATATTATTATCTGATCATCACCGAAAATTATAGGCGTTGTTCTTGACCATAACTGGAACCTCATGGAACATTTCAAAGCGATCAGCGCTATATTTCCGCCCTCCAGTGTGGTAATGGGTTACTAAATAATATCTGAATACGTAAGCACCTGTAAATATTTAAGTGTAACTCCCACATCCGAGTACATACGACATATTTGGTATCAATTTAAAGGTCAACCACTCCTCTGGGATATACTACCAATTTCTTGTGTCTATGTTCTGCAGGAGTAAATATATACACTATAGAACACAAAAGTCAGGATCCATTTGACCCGCTAAATATTGACCGATTTTTATAAAAACAGACATTCTTATTCTTTGGCCTCATACCCTTCTCAGTGTAAAAATTCACTATGTTATGGTCATAATTGCGGCCGCTGGAGCGACCAGAAATACTGACAAAAATTAAGTAATTGGTCCATTTCATCCCTTAAATATTAACCAATCTTTACCAAAAACAATAGGGGTTTTTATTGGCCAGAACCCATCCTACATGCAAAATTTTGTGAAGATTGGTCCATAACTATGGCCTGTGTCGTGTTTACAAATTATAATGGACGGACTGACACACATGTCTAGATCGACTCTGCTAGTCGAGATATGGCGATCGGTATATTTAAAGGTGGGTCTAGGACCACAAAGCTATAATACCCTGACAACATAGTTGTGTAGGGTATAAATACCAACTGTAAAATGAGGAGATTGTATTGCGATATATTCTCCCTAATAATGAGTTTTTAATTTATGACAAGAAAATCTCCTACCGGCAACCCCTTACTCTATACAGCAACAGACGTTAGAGGTTGCTGGAAATTATACTACCAATAAAAATAGCAAAACCATGCACACAGACACTACTCACCCTCTTCGAAATATATACACACTCACACCAACTAACAACGGAGAACATAACATTGTCAGAGGATAGCATATCGACAGCAGCAGCAACATCAGTTCGTATACCAGTTATCCGTGAACGAGCCTGAATGAGTGTATGTGACTTAATTAAGCCATAAATTTCGTTATTTTATAAAAGTTTATTCTTAAAATACAGGCAAATTAATGAAAACTAAGGCACTGCCGAAGGCGTCAGAATATTATGGCGGCGACGGCGTCAATTGACAGTGTCGAGACGATAGGTTGGCTGGTAGACTTCTTGGGTTGTGGGTATGGTAGAAAGGAAACACATTTTCTAATTGAATACCTTAAGCATTACGGTGGGCATTTTTTGCAATTATGAAATTTTTGTGTAAAAAAATTTCTTATTAGCGGAAATTGCCGTTGCCATTTATGAGTCCAAGAAGGGGGAAGACGAAATAGGAAAATAAATCACATTAGATTATGACAAGTCTTAAAATTGATTAGTTTTTCTTAAAAGGAATAAAAATTCGTGTAAATAATAAGAGAAAATGTGATAGTACATATGGATGTGAGGTCCTCTAAATATGTTGATTAACAACTGTTACTTTGGTAGTTTTTATTCACGTAAAATTGGATAAAATGGATATTTAGTATTATGGTGTGTAATTTCGCTACTCAGGGACCAAAATATTGCCCTTAACTACGGAGGCTATATCAAAGAAACATTCTATAAATGCATAAAAAGGGGATCCTTATGGGGGTGCAATATATGATGTGAATATATAGCGATCATTTTCTGACAGGACGTTTCCTAACAACTTAGAACTAAAAAATCCAAATTACACCTAATTTGGTGGAAAACGGTGTCATATTTGTATCTTTATATTGGATCTGAAGGGAGTTTCTCAAGAAGATCTGAAGAGTGACATTTATAGACGAGCTGAAAGGACCAGACCAGTTGAAGGAATTCATTCAAAGAAGGAGTATTTTATAGACTAGGTAAACGGAGTCTTTCATAGACGAGAATATTATGGCAGAGAATCTTTATAGACGAGCAGAAAAAAATCTTTCACAGAGAGAGTATTTTATAGACAAACTGCAGCGAGTCTTTTATAGAGAAGCTGAAGGGAGTCTTTATAGACGAGCTGAAGGGAGTCTTTATAGACGAGCTGAAGGGAGTCTTTATAGACGAGCTGAAGGGAGTCTTTATAGACGTGCTGAAGGGAGTCTTTAAAGACGAGCTGAAGGGAGTCTTTATAGACGAGCTGAAGGGAGTCTTTATAGACGAGCTGAAGGGAGTCTTTATAGACGAGCTGAAGGGAGTCTTTATAGACGAGCTGAAGGGAGTCTTTATAGACGAGCTGAAGGGAGTCTTTATAGACGAGCTGAAGGGAGTCTTTATAGACGAGCTGAAGGGAGTCTTTATAGACGAGCTGAAGGGAGTCTTTATAGACGAGCTGAAGGGAGTCTTTATAGACGAGCTGAAGGGAGTCTTTATAGACGAGCTGAAGGGAGTCTTTATAGACGTGCTGAAGGGAGTCTTTATAGACGAGCTGAAGGGAGTCTTTATAGACGAGCTGAAGGGAGTCTTTATAGACGAGCTGAAGGGAGTCTTTATAGACGAGCTGAAGGGAGTCTTTATAGACGTGCTGAAGGGAGTCTTTATAGACGAGCTGAAGGGAGTCTTTATAGACGAGCTGAAGGGAGTCTTTATAGACGAGCTGAAGGGAGTCTTTATAGACGAGCTGAAGGGAGTCTTTATAGACGAGCTGAAGGGAGTCTTTATAGACGAGCTGAAGGGAGTCTTTATAGACGAGCTGAAGGGAGTCTTTATAGACGTGCTGAAGGGAGTCTTTAAAGACGAGCTGAAGGGAGTCTTTATAGACGAGCTGAAGGGAGTCTTTATAGACGAGCTGAAGGGAGTCTTTATAGACGAGCTGAAGGGAGTCTTTATAGACGAGCTGAAGGGAGTCTTTATAGACGAGCTGAAGGGAGTCTTTATAGACGAGCTGAAGGGAGTCTTTATAGACGAGCTGAAGGGAGTCTTTATAGACGAGCTGAAGGGAGTCTTTAAAGAGACGAGCTGAAAGAAGGGAGTCTTTATAGACGAGCTGAAGGGAGTCTTTATAGACGAGCTGAAGGGAGTCTTTATAGACGAGCTGAAGGGAGACCTTAATAGACGAGCTGAAGGAAGTATTTAATAGACCAACTGAAAGAGGGTTTTTAATAGACCTGCTTAAACGGAGTCTCTAACAGACGAGCTGAAAGGGTGTCTTTAATAGACCAGTGAGTCTTTAATAGAAGAGCTGAAGTGAGTATTTCATGGAAGAACTGAAGGGAGTATTTTATGGAAGAACTGAAGGGAATATTTAAAGAAGAGCTGTAGGGGGCCTGTCATAGACGGGGTGAAATGAGTATTTCATAGACGAGGTCAATGGAGTACATCATAGACAACCTGATGTGAGTTTTTTTTATAGACAACCTGAAGGGAATTTTTCATAGACGAACTAAAGGGATTCTTTCATGGACGAACTGAAGGGAATTTTTCATAAACGAACTGAAGGGAGTCTTTCATGGACGAACTGAAGGAAATCTTTATAGAAGAGCTCGAGGGAGCTTTTCACAGACGAGGCGAAAAAAGTATTTCTTATATATTCGAAAATTTCTCCATCTGAATATTTTGATCAATTCAATTATATTATGTGCTATGTTTCTACTATTTTTTATCGATATAATTAATCCTCTACAACCTGTGATTATTTCCGAACACATTTTTCTTCTCCATAAAATGCCAAATAACTTATCTAAATTAGCTCAAACAGGCATGTAACCAATTCAAACTAATACTGCGATGAAGGGTAAAATACGCATCGCAACGCTGCTGTAGGCAAAATAATCTACGCCAACATTCATCACCATGTCGAAGCCGGGCAGACATGTTTCTCATTTTCATTCCGGTGGATAGAAAACATAAATAAATGATACAACATTCATAGTTTGAAAAGTGTAAAACGTTTCAGATATTGCAAAAACTAGAGAAGAAAAATAAAATAAAAGATAAAATCGTGCTCGTGTATAATATGAAAAATTGTGCAATAACGTGTAAACTACCTTATGTCTTTAAACAAACACACGCACACGATTTCGTATGTACATATGAGATCCTAGAGATGCGAACGTGTTGGAATGCATCACCAGCATGCTAAGACGTCTCCCCCAAAAGTATAAACTCGTGCAACACATTATTCTAAATAAAACGTATAAGGAAGGATTGTATTTAATGAGGCAACGTACAGAAGTTAGGTTAATGCTCTCACGAATGCGAATCCAAGGAATGTAAACATAAACATTGTTTAAGATTATTGCAAGTCTCTGCGTTATTTATGCTGTTTTATTGTGGCAACATTTGTTAAAGTTATATTCCCCCATGTGCCGCGTCGTGTTGTTCATAGTTGCAAAATGTTAGTTTTTTTGTTTTTATTTCTGCCACACACCTCCGTGTGCATGTTTTCTTTTAATGGGGGAAGTCAACTAATGCCTTACGCTAAATTTCCCCAAGTCATTTTCAATGATGTTTTTTTTTTTCAAAATTAAACCGGAAAAACGACTGCAGCTAAAGTTAGTCTCCGTCTATAGTTTAAAAAACACCTTCCAGCGAATTAAATTTATATTTTTTTTGTTTATACAAAAAAACCGACATGGTCTGCTACATGCCCCTAAACTTTTTTGCCTGTGTATTCAGGTTGGCCATTGACTGGCATCGTCTGAACTTTCTTTGTTAAATTGTCTATTGACCCTTAACACACGGGTGACTTTTGATATTCCATAAATGGGTGTGGTGCGTTTATTTAAATTAAACCATCGGATTAACAAAAGGGCATTTTTAAATAATTGTCTTCAAATTACCCGAATCCTGTTAGAGGAGTTGAAAGGGTTTAAATTAGCTAAAATGATTATTTCTAGATGAACTGAAGGAAGACACCCCTACAAAAGGGTGTCTCCACAGCTATAGTGAAGAAAGAAGTATGGTGTCGGAAAAAAGCAAAGAGTCATTATAGATCAGAAGGGCAGGTGGTTTCTGTAGACGAGCTGAATGAAGTTTTTATAGACGTGCCCAAGGGAGTATTTATAGATGAGCTGAAGGGAATCGTTCATAGACGAGCGAAAGATTTTCATAAATTAACTGAAGGGAGTTTTTCCATTGATGTGCTGAACTGATTATTTATGGACGACCTAGTCTCTATAAACGCGGTGAAGGGAGTCTTTTATAGACGAGGTGAAGGGAGTATTTTATAAACAACCTGAAAGGAGTCTTTCACAGACGAGCTGAAGGGAGTCTTTCATAGACGAGCTGAAGGGATTCTTTCATAGACGAGCTGAAGGGAGTCTTTCATAGACGAGCGAAAGATTTTCATAAATAAACTGAAGGGAGTTTTTCCATTGATGCGCTGAACTGATTATTTATGGTGAAGGGAGTCTTTTATAGACGAGGTGAAGGGAGTATTTTATAAACAAGCTGAAAGGAGTCTTTCACAGACGAGCTGAAGGGAGTCTTTCATAGACGAGCTGAAGGGATTCTTTCATAGACGAGCTGAAGGGAGTCTTTCATAGACGAGCTGAAGGGAATCTTTCATAGACGAGCGAAAGATTTTCATAAATTAACTGAAGGGAGTTTTTCCATTGATGTGCTGAACTGATTATTTATGGTGAAGGGAGTCTTTTATAGACGAGCTGAAGGGAGTCTTTCATAGACGGGCTGAAGGGAGTCTTTCATAGACGGGCTGAAGGGAGTCTTTCATAGACGAGCTGAAGGGTGTCTTTTAAAGACGAGCTGAAGGGAGTCTTTCATATACGAGCAAAAAGAAGTCTCTATAAACAAAGGTGAAGAGAGACTTTCATAAATGAACCGAAGAGAGTTTTTCCATTGATGTGCTGAAGTAAGTATTTATGGACGACCTAGTTAGTCTCTATAAACGCGGTGAAGGGAGTCTTTCAGAGAAGCGCTGAAGGGAATCTTTAATAGACGATCTGAAGAGAGTCGTTCATAGACGAGCTGAAGGGAGTACACGGAAGAAAGGGTTTTTATCGACGATGAGTTTAAAAATAATGAATGTCAGGGTGTTTTTATATTTGAACAGAGGGAGATACTTATAATTGTGTTTGAGAAGTCCTTATAGTCAATCTCAAGGAAACGGCGCATTTATAGGCATGAGACTTTATAAAATTTCTGAAAGGCAGTAGGCTTTTATAAGGGAGTGAACGGTAGAATTTATAGTCGAGCTATAGAGGGTCATTATACACGAGTTGAAAGGGAGATTTCATTGACAAATATCTGCTGAACAGGGAAATTTTATAAGCAAAGTACAAAATATGGACGCATTACGGACAATGTATTATAACATATGAGCTGAAGACCTCCGGGGTTTTGTAGACGGACTTGATGAATGTGTTGACGAGACGAGAGTGGTTATAAACGTGTAAAAGGCAGTCTTTATAGACGAGGTGGTGGTAGTCTTTGTAGAGAAGTTGAATACAGCCAATATGGGAGAACTGGAGGGACTGCTCATAGGCGTGCTGAATTATTGAAACTTCATAGGAAGAACCATGTCTTTTTCGGCAATCTGAAGTAACAAGTAATATAGGTGACCTATAACAGTGAATCTTAATAGTTTTTATATGTGAATTGACGGCCTGTGGATTTTTATGGGAAAACTTAATGATTAGTAGTCTGAAGGGCTCCAACTCTTTCCCAAATAATTCCAAAAGACCTTCTTTTCGACGTCGGGAATGATTGTCGTTTCGAATCTCAAAATTCCAACCCGATTAGAAAGAGTACACGTCTGACTCTGGTAAAAAGTAGGACTCTTGACTTTGCTCAAAAACAACATAGCAAATCTACAAAAATTATTTACTTTTTATACCGTTTATACCCTTATACCCTTCGATTTATGCATGTCCGACCGTCCGACCGTCTGTCCGTCTGTTGATGTTAAATTGTAACATCGCATTTATAATCCAATTTGGCTGATCGGATTTACGGACTTTAGACACGGAAAATCTTTTCATTTGCACGAAATTTGGCATAGCATGAATTTAAATAGTGCACTAAAGATCCATAGCTAGGCCGATTGACACAACGTACTGAAGTTTATATAAATTATTCTCTGATAAGTTTCCTTGAAATCGATTCAGATATAGATATAGCATAGCTTCCATATATAATTTCGACTTATTCATGTTAACTGTACACCAAATAATCAATGAGTGTCTGATTGAGATTAAACTATTAACAGTGCAGCATACCGAATAGCGTGTG
This sequence comes from Musca vetustissima, assembly GCF_032173495.1. NCBI lineage: Eukaryota > Metazoa > Arthropoda > Insecta > Diptera > Muscidae > Musca > Musca vetustissima. The sequence continues at coordinate 4,713 of NW_026873719.1, read as the reverse complement.
TCAAGTTTGCTTTAAATCGGTTTACAAAGTTTAGCATATGTTGCAGAATGACTGGATTGAAGATAGTCGGTTCGGATATAGACAAAGGTCGCATATTTAAGTTCGTTCAATTTCATGTCAATTTGCCTTCGAAAAATCGATACATATGTTGAATATACCCAAAGTGGTGAAGGGTTTCACATAGTCGGCCCAATCCGACTTTACTACTTTCCTTACTGGTTTATTTATTTGTTTTTTTTTTTTTAAATCTCTTATTCGAACAAAAGCCAAGCTGGAAAATAGGGAACATACGATAGCTATGTACAAATTTGGAACGGAGTGGATTATTAATTTTTGAGTTTTCGTTCCGACATCCGTAAAAAACTGTTTTGAAGAAAGTATAATGCAAAGGATGCAAAGGATAATTCTGGGTCACTCACGCGGCGTATTTTAGATTGTGTAGTTTTCATTTCTGTCGTATCTACATTTGTAGTCACTTAATTGGTGTTTATGCCAAGAACAAGAACAACCTGTGAGCGGAGCAGTATAGTCGGACGGGGACGACCATATGATACCCTACACAACTTCGACGAAAATCTAACTTTCTATGGTTCTATATTCAGAGCTTGGGCAATATTTCGCGATATTTGCACCCTCTAGACCGACTAGATGTCAACAAATATTTCTAATATTCAGTAGACGAGGGCTGTACTTGTCCAGATTCTCTTTACCGTGGGTTATGTTGTGATGCTGAGCTTTCAATTGTGGCCTGTAGATCGCCTTAAAAAAAAAAAACAAAAACAAAAAAGTTTTCGGTCCAATTCATTCCAATATTATTACCTGATCATCACCGAAATTATAGGCATTGTCCTTGACCATAACTAGAACTTCATGGAACATTTCAAAGCGATCAGCGCTATATTTCCGCCCTCTAGTGGGGTAATGGGTTACTAAATAATATCTGAATATGTAAGCACACGTAAATATTTAAGTGTAACTTCCGCATCCGAGTACATACGAATATATACACTAAAGAATAAAAATTTTGTAATTTTTCACACAAAAGCCAGGTTCATTTGACCCGCTAAATATTGGCCGATCTTTATCAAAATAGGCATGCTTATTCTTTGGCACAATCCCCTTCTCCATGTAAAAATTCACGATGTTTGGGCCATAATTGTGGTCTCTGGAGCGACCTGAAAAACTGACAAAAATTAAGTATTTGGTCCATTTTATCACCTAAACATTAAACGATCTTTACAATAGGGGTCTTCATTGGGCCGACCCATCCTACATGCAAAATTTCGTGAAGATTCGTCCATAACTGTGACCTGTATCGTGTTTACAAATTATAATGGACAGACGGACGGACGGACACACATGTCTAGATCGACAATATTTCGCGGCGTTACAAACTCTTGGGCTGCACAAAGCTATAATACCATGACAACATAGTTGTGTTGGGTATAATGACAAATAATGTTTTTCTTTGTACTTTCTTCCGTAATTTTGCATATTAAAGTACAATAAAAGAAAAACATTCTTCAACTTCGGTTTGTTTACCTATTTCCGGAAATTCCCATATAAGACACCGAATCGATTTTAATTCCCAAATAAAAAAATGTTGGCCCGCCAAACAAAGCTAAACAGTAGTTATTTTTAGTACACATACTAGTTTTTTAATTTATTTATCACTTTAATTTATTTTAATGGCACTTATTTAATTGTATAAACTGAAAATTAATATTTTTACAACAAAATTACTTGATATAGGGTTGTGAAGAAACCCGTACAACTGGTGCAACAACAGCACCATGGTGCTGTGTTCGCCCACCCAATTGTTCATAACTCGTTTGAATAGATTTCACAGCATGCTCAGCTTCCGCGGCATTACGATATTTAATAAATTTCACCTCCGGCTTTTGGCGATTTTCATGCTTAATCTCTTCCAGCTGTTGGGTCAATTCACTAAGATCTGGTTGTTTTCTCAACACATAAATAATTGTCTTCTCTTCTGAGATATTATTTTGTACCAAATGTGCTAGATTTTGTGCAAATTCACGTGATTGATCTGGAGAACGTATAAAAATGATTCTAAAACGTTTTTTCGACGATGTCTTGGTGTTTTCAACATTCACATTATCATCGTCTACATCCAATTCTGGTGGTGAAAATGTAAAAATATCTTTTTGTACTTGAGAATTATGCGATGATGCTGATGGATGCAGAATTTCAGATATACGCTGAATATCATCACTTTGATCATCGGCCGCTGTTGTTGAACTATATCTGTCATAATTATAGCCATGGGTCATTGCCACCAAAATTGTTATAATTGTTATCTAAAAATACCGAAAATCAAATGATGTGAATCATTTATTATGTCTAATTTGTTATGTTATTTTTAACAGCTTACCGTAACACCTCGCATTTTTAATCCGAGTTTCCCGCTGTTTGTGATCTGAATTACGTAATTAAATCAAATGATCAAATGTAGCCATGCTGTCTTGTCTTATATACCACACACACAATGTCAACTAAAGCGTTATAACTTAATCATTAATATTCGCTGCCGTTTTGATGAATGGCGTTAAAACTGAAATGCTATTGGATTATCATATCATGATTATTGAGTGTTGACATTTTTTGGGCATAGTGGAGTTGAGACAAGTTTTGATAAGATCGGTGTCGGCGGCTTTTTAACATGCAGCATCTAATTTCATATTTTGGCATCCCAATGAGTGACATATCAAAAAAGCAGAGAGCTGAGCAGTATAGTCGAACGGGACCGACCATATGATTCCCTACACAACTACCTCTGAACTCGAACCTTCTTCCGGGTTTAAACTTTTACACCAGAAGACTCAAATGTAGTCAAAAAAGTTCAGAAAGTTTTAATGGATAATTATACCCTCAGCCATGATTCTTTGGACCAAATCCGTTTCAGAAAATTTTAGATTTCGTCCAAACTTTGCTCATCTTTTTATTTCTTCCAAACTTTGTTCAAATTCAAAGATGGGGAATATCGGTCCACTCCTTCTGGAACCTTCTCACAGGGGCTAGGTCTAAATGCGGCTATAGTTCATTATCGAACCTTACGTTATATTTTTTTATGGCGCTATCCTACGCATCAGAAATGATTACAACAGAGTCTTAGAACCAAACTCAAGACGCGGAACAAATCAGACATATATTTTAATATAAACCAGTTAGGAAAGTAGTAAAGTCGGACGAAAATATATTTTGGAGCTATATCGAAATCTGAACCGATTTTCACGAAACTTGGCACACGTCATTCTTGACCTAATTCAGTACTTTATGCCAAATTTTGTGAAAATCAAAATATATATAGGGACTTTGACGCCACATTCACCTTAAATCGGACGAAAATATATATGGGAGCTATATCTAAATCTGGACCGATTTTCACGAAACTTAGCACACATCATTCTAGACTTAATTCAGTAAGCTGTGCCAAATTTCATGCAAATCGAAAGGAATATAGGGACTTTGGTGCGCCATTTACATAAAATCGGACAAAACTATATATATGAGCTATATCTAAATCTGAACCGATTTTCACGAAATATAGCACACATCATTCTGGACCTAATTCAGTATTCTATACCAAATTTCGTGCAAATCGAAGGACATATAGGGACTTTGGTGCACTATTTACCTAAAATCGGAAGAAAATATATATGGGAGCTATATCTAAATCTGAACGAATTTTCAGGAAATTTAACACACGTCGTTATAAGTTTAATTCAGAATGCTATGCCAAATTTCATGCAAATCGAAGGATATATAGGGACTTTGGTGCACCATTTACATAAAACCTGAACCGATTTTTCCCAATTTCAATAGGGTTCGTCCTTGGGCCAAATAAGTGACTTGTGCCAAATTTCATCCAAATCGGATGATAAATGCAACCTGTACTTTGGTTACAATTTAACATCTACAGACGGACGGACATGCATAAATCGACTCAGAATGTGATTCTATGCATGTCTCAAAAGGAACCATGTGTCTATCTCGTTTCCTTTTTCCTGTTACAAACATATGCACAAAGACATAATACCCTGTACCACAGTGTGGTGAAGGGTATGAAAAGGGGGTTATATGGGGACTACCCCAAAAAGAGGGCGAATATTAATAATTTTTGGTAGGAAGATTTGTTACCATATACGACTACAAAATACCAAATTGCAGAAAATTCGGTTAAACAACGCGCTCAAGAACCCTAAAGTACCGAAAATTGGGGGTACCCTTACATGGGGGCTATCCGAAAAAATAAACCTATATTCATAATTTTTTTGTGGGGAGATTTGGTACCTATTAAGAACTCAAAATACTAAAATACAGCTAATTCGGCTTAAAATACGATCAAAACAACCAAAATACTGAAAATTAGGAGGTACCGTTATATGGGGACTACCAGCAAAGGTGGTCCTATATTAATAATTTTTTATGGAGACATTTAGTACTCAATAGGAACCCAATGTAGCAAATTTCAGCGAATTCGGTTGAAAAATGCGCTCAACAACCCCAAAGTACCAAAAATTGAGGGGCACCGTTGTATGGGGGGTACCAGAAAAAAATTTACCTGTATTTATAATTTTTAGTAGAGAGATTAGGTACCCAATAAGAACTCAAAGTACCAATTTACAGCCAATTCGGTCGAAAAATGCAACCAAAACCGAAAATGGGGGGTACCCTTATAGGGGTGCTATC